>NW_027251542.1:0-43331 GCF_044704955.1 Pristiophorus japonicus
CATTTCTTCGCAGTTTTTCCGCATTTTTTCTGATATTTTTGCAGTTTTACATTTTTTACATTTTTCCTCAGTTTTTCTCAGTTTTTCACATTTTTCTCAGTTTTCTCATTTTTGCTCATTTTTTCTCCATTTTTCGCAATTTTTCTCTTTTTGTCTCATTTTTTTGACATTTTTTTCTCAGTTTTTCACATTTTTCACAGTTTTTCGCTATTTTTCTCTGTCACCTTTTTTCTCATTTTTTCTCATTTACTCTCTGTTTTTCCCATTTTTTCTGTTTTTCTCAGTTTTTCTCATTTGTTCGCAATTTTTCTCATTTTTTCTCATTTTTTTCTCAGTTTTCGCAAATTTTCTATTTTTGTCTTATATTTTGACATTTTTTCTCAGTTTTTGACATTTTTCTCCATTTTTCACAATTTTTCTATGTGTCTCATTTCTTCTCAGTTTTCACATTTGTTTTTCTCAGTTTTTCACATTTGTTTTTCTCTGTTTTTCTCAGTTTTTCTCATTTGTTTTATCCAATTTTTCTGTTTTTCTCATTTGTTCCCAGTTTTTCTCATTTGTTCGCAATTTTTCTCATTTTTTCGCAGTTTTTCTCATTTTTTCTGATATTTTCACAGTTTTTCTTTATTTTTCTTTGTTTTCCTCATTGTTTCTCCTTTTGCTCAGTTTTCTCATTTTCTCTCAGTTCTTCTCATTTGTTTTGCTCAGTTTTTCACATTTGTTTTTCTCAGTTTTTCACATTTGTTTTTCTATGTTTTTCTCAGTTTTTCTCATTTGTTATATCCAATTTTTCTGTTTTTCTCATTTGTTCCCAGTTTTTCTCATTTGTTCGCAATTTTTCTCATTTTTCGCAGTTGTTCCGCATTTTTCTTATATTTTCGCAGTTTTACATTTTTTACATTTTTCCTCAGTTTTCTCAGTCTTTGTCAGTTTTTCTCATTTTTTCTCTTTTTGTCTCATTTTTTCACATTTTTTCTCAGTTTTTCACATTTTTCTCAGTTTTTCTCATTTTTTCTCATTTTTTCTCCATTTTTCGCAATTTTTCTCTTTTTGTCTTATTTTTTGACATTTTTTTCTCAGTTTTTCACATTTTTCTCAGTTTTTTGCAATTTTTCTCTGTCTCCTTTTTTCTCATTTTTTCTCATTTACTCTCTGTTTTTCCCATTTTTTCTCTATTTTTCTGTTTTCTCATTTGTTCGCAATTTTTCTCATTTTCTCGCAGTTTTTCTCATTTTTTTCTCAGTTTTCGCAATTTTTCTATTTTTGTCTTATTTTTTGACATTTTTTCTCAGTTTTTGACATTTTTCTCCGTTTTCGCAATTTTTCTCTGTGTCTCATTTTTTCTCAGTTTTTCTCATTTACTCTCTATCCCATTTTTTCTCTGTTTTTCTCATTTTTTCTCCATTTTTCGCAATTTTTCTCTTTTTGTCTTATTTTTTGACATTTTTTTTCTCAGTTTTTCACATTTCTCTCAGTTTTTCTCATTTTTTCTCATTTTTTCTAATTTTTTTCTCAGTTTTTCGCAATCTTTCTCTTTTTGTCTTATTTTTTGACATTTTTTCTCAGTTTTTGACATTTTTCTCAGTTTTTCTTTGATTTTTCCATTCTTTTTATCAGTTTTTCGTTGTTTTTCTGAGATTTTTTCAGTTTTTCTCATTTGTTTTGCTCAGTTTTTCACTTTTGTTTTACTCAGTTTTTCACATTTGTTTTTCTCTGTTTTTCTCATTTGTTCCCAGTTTTTCTCATTTGTTCGCAATTTTTCTCATTTTTTCGCAGTTTTTCTCATTTTTTCTGATATTTTCACAGTTGTTCTTTCTTTTTCTTTGTTTTCCTCATTGTTTCTCCTTTTGCTCAGTTTTTCTCATTTTCTCTCAGTTCTCATTTGTTTTGCTCAGTTTTTCACATTTGTTTTTCTCAGTTTTTCACCTTTGTTTTTCTCTGTTTTTCTCAGTTTTTCTCATTTGTTTTATCCAATTTTTCTGTTTTTCTCGTTTGTTCCCAGTTTTTCTCATTTGTTCGCAATTTTTCTCATTTTTTCGCAGTTTTTCCGCATTTTTTCTGATATTTTCGCAGTTTTACATTTTTTACATTTTTCCTCAGTTTTTCTCAGTTTTTCACATTTTTCTCAGTTTTCTCATTTTTGCTCATTTTTTCTCCATTTTTCGCAATTTTTCTCTTTTTGTCTCATTTTTTGACATTTTTTACTCAGTTTTTCACATTTTTCACAGTTTTTCGCAATTTTTCTCTGTCACCTTTTTTCTCATTTTTTCTCATTTACTCTCTGTTTTTCCCATTTTTTTCTGTTTTTCTCAGTTTTTCTCATTTGTTCGCAATTTTTCTCATTTTTTCTCATTTTTTTCTCAGTTTTCGCAAATTTTCTATTTTTGTCTTATATTTTGACATTTTTTCTCAGTTTTTGACATTTTTCTCCATTTTCACAATTTTTCTATGTGTCTCATTTCTTCTCAGTTTTTCACATTTGTTTTTCTCAGTTTTTCACATTTGTTTTTCTCTGTTTTTCTCAGTTTTTCTCATTTGTTTTATCCAATGTTTCTGTTTTTCTCATTTGTTCCCAGTTTTTCTCATTTGTTCGCAATTTTTCTCATTTTTTCGCAGTTTTTCCTCATTTTTTCTGATATTTTCACAGTTTTTCTTTATTTTTCTTTGTTTTCCTCATTGTTTCTCCTTTTGCTCAGTTTTTCTCATTTTCTCTCAGTTCGTCTCATTTGTTTTGCTCAGTTTTTCACATTTGTTTTTCTCAGTTTTTCACATTTGTTTTTCTATGTTTTTCTCAGTTTTTCTCATTTGTTATATCCAATTTTTCTGTTTTTCTCATTTGTTCCCAGTTTTTCTCATTTGTTCGCAATTTTTCTCATTTTTCGCAGTTTTTCCGCATTTTTCTGATATTTTCGCAGTTTTACATTTTTTACATTTTTCCTCAGTTTTTCTCAGTCTGTCAGTTTTTCTCATTTTTTCTCTTTTTGTCTCATTTTTTCACATTTTTTCTCAGTTTTTCACATTTTTCTCAGTTTTTCTCATTTTTTCTCATTTTTTCTCCATTTTTTCGCAATTTTTCTCTTTTTGTCTTATTTTTTGACATTTTTTTTCTCAGTTTTTCACATTTTTCTCAGTTTTTCTCATTTTTTCTCATTTTTTTCTCAGTTTTTCGCAATCTTTCTCTTTTTGTCTTATTTTTTGACATTTTTCCTCAGTTTTTGACATTTTTCTCAGTTTTTCTTAGATTTTTCCGTTCTTTTTATCAGTTTTTCGTTGTTTTTCTGAGATTTTTTTCAGTTTTTCTCATTTGTTTTGCTCAGTTTTTCACATTTGTTTTACTCAGTTTTTCACATTTGTTTTTCTCTGTTTTTCTCATTTGTTCCCAGTTTTTCTCATTTGTTCGCAATTTTTCTCATTTTTTCGCAGTTTTTCCGCATTTTTTCTGATATTTTCGCAGTTTTACATTTTTTACATTTTTCCTCAGTTTTTCTCAGTTTTTGTCAGTTTTTCTCATTTTTTCTCTTTTTGTCTCATTTTTTCACATTTCTTTCTCAGTTTTTCTCATTTTTTCTCCATTTTTCTCATTTTTTCCCTGTTTTTTCTGTGTTTTCAGTTTTTCTCAGATTTTTCCGTTCTTTTTATCAGTTTTTCGTTGTTTTTCTGAGATTTTTTCAGTTCTTCGCATTAGTTTTGCTCAGTTATTCACATTTGTTTTACAGTTTTTCACATTTGTTTTTCTCTGTTTTTCTCAGTTTTTCTCATTTGTTTTATCCAATTTTTCTGTTTTTCTCATTTGTTCCCAGTTTTTCTCATTTGTTCGCAATTTTTTTCATTTTTTCGCAGTTTTTCTCATTTTTTCTGATATTTTCACAGTTTTTCTTTCTTTTTCTTTGTTTTCCTCTGTTTCTCCTTTTGCTCAGTTTTTCTCATTTTTTCTCAATTTTTCTCATTTTTTCCCTGTTTTTTTCGTTCTTTTAATCAGTTTTTCGTTGTTTTTCAGATTTTTTCAGTTTTTCTCATTTGTATTCCTCAGTTTTTCTCAATTGTTTTGCTCAGTTTTTCACCATTTGTTTTTCTCAGTTTTTCTCATTTGTTTTATCCAATTTTTCTGTTTTTCTCATTTGTTCCCAGTTTTTCTCATTTGTTCGCAATTTTTCTCATTTTTTCGCAGTTTTTCTCATTTTTTCTGATATTTTCACAGTTTTTCTTTCTTTTTCTTTGTTTTCCTCATTGTTTCTCCTTTTGCTCAGTTTTTCTCATTTTCTCTCAGTTCTCATTTGTTTTGCTCAGTTTTTCACATTTGTTTTTCTCAGTTTTTCACACTTGTTTTTCTCTGTTTTTCTCAGTTTTTCTCATTTGTTTTATCCAATTTTTCTGTTTTTCTCATTTGTTCCCAGTTTTTCTCATTTGTTCGCAATTTTTCTCATTTTTTCGCAGTTTTTCCGCATTTTTTCTGATATTTTCGCAGTTTTACATTTTTTACATTTTTCCTCAGTTTTTCTCAGTTTTGTCAGTTTTTCTCATTTTTTCTCTTTTTGTCTCATTTTTTCACATTTTTTTCTCAGTTTTTCACATTTTTCACAATTTTTCGCAATTTTTCTCTCTTTGTCACCTTTTTTCTCATTTTTTCTCATTTACTCTCTGTTTTTCCCATTTTTTTCTGTTTTTCTCAGTTTTTCTCATTTGTTCGCAATTTTTCTCATTTTTTCGCAGTTTTTCTCATTTTTTCTCATTTTTTTCTCAGTTTTCGCAATTTTTCTATTTTAGTCTTATATTTTGACATTTTTCCTCAGTTTTTGACATTTTTCTCCGTTTTTCACAATTTTTCTCTATGTGTCTCATTTCTTCTCAGTTTTTCACATTTGTTTTGCTCAGTTTTTCACATTTGTTTTACTCAGTTTTTCACATTTGTTTTTCTCTGTTTTTCTCATTTGTTCCCAGTTTTTCTCATTTGTTCGCAAATTTTCTCATTTTTCGCAGTTTTTCCGCATTTTTTCTGATATTTTCGCAGTTTTACATTTTTTACATTTTTCCTCAGTTTTTCTCAGTTTTTGTCAGTTTTTCTCATTTTTTCTCTTTTTGTCTCATTTTTTCACATTTCTTTCTCAGTTTTTCTCATTTTTTCTCCATTTTTCTCATTTTTCCCTGTTTTTTCTGTGTTTTCAGTTTTTCTCAGATTTTTCCGTTCTTTTTATCAGTTTTTCGTTGTTTTTCTGAGATTTTTTCAGTTCTTCGCATTAGTTTTGCTCAGTTATTCACATTTGTTTTACAGTTTTTCACATTTGTTTTTCTCTGTTTTTCTCAGTTTTTCTCATTTGTTTTATCCAATTTTTCTGTTTTTCTCATTTGTTCCCAGTTTTTCTCATTTGTTCGCAATTTTTTTCATTTTTTCGCAGTTTTTCTCATTTTTTCTGATATTTTCACAGTTTTTCTTTCTTTTTCTTTGTTTTCCTCTGTTTCTCCTTTTGCTCAGTTTTTCTCATTTTTTCTCAATTTTTCTCATTTTTTCCCTGTTTTTTTCGTTCTTTTAATCAGTTTTTCGTTGTTTTTCTCAGATTTTTTCAGTTTTTCTCATTTGTATTCCTCAGTTTTTCTCAATTGTTTTGCTCAGTTTTTCACCATTTGTTTTTCTCAGTTTTTCTCATTTGTTTTATCCAATTTTTCTGTTTTTCTCATTTGTTCCCAGTTTTTCTCATTTGTTCGCAATTTTTCTCATTTTTTCGCAGTTTTTCTCATTTTTTCTGATATTTTCACAGTTTTTCTTTCTTTTTCTTTGTTTTCCTCATTGTTTCTCCTTTTGCTCAGTTTTTCTCATTTTCTCTCAGTTCTCATTTGTTTTGCTCAGTTTTTCACATTTGTTTTTCTCAGTTTTTCACACTTGTTTTTCTCTGTTTTTCTCAGTTTTTCTCATTTGTTTTATCCAATTTTTCTGTTTTTCTCATTTGTTCCCAGTTTTTCTCATTTGTTCGCAATTTTTCTCATTTTTTCGCAGTTTTTCCGCATTTTTTCTGATATTTTCGCAGTTTTACATTTTTTACATTTTTCCTCAGTTTTTCTCAGTTTTTGTCAGTTTTTCTCATTTTTTCTCTTTTTGTCTCATTTTTTCACATTTTTTTCTCAGTTTTTCACATTTTTCACAATTTTTCGCAATTTTTCTCTCTTTGTCACCTTTTTTCTCATTTTTTCTCATTTACTCTCTGTTTTTCCCATTTTTTTCTGTTTTTCTCAGTTTTTCTCATTTGTTCGCAATTTTTCTCATTTTTTCGCAGTTTTTCTCATTTTTTCTCATTTTTTTCTCAGTTTTCGCAATTTTTCTATTTTAGTCTTATATTTTGACATTTTTCCTCAGTTTTTGACATTTTTCTCCGTTTTTCACAATTTTTCTCTATGTGTCTCATTTCTTCTCAGTTTTTCACATTTGTTTTGCTCAGTTTTTCACATTTGTTTTACTCAGTTTTTCACATTTGTTTTTCTCTGTTTTTCTCATTTGTTCCCAGTTTTTCTCATTTGTTCGCAAATTTTCTCATTTTTTCGCAGTTTTTCCGCATTTTTTCTGATATTTTCGCAGTTTTACATTTTTTACATTTTTCCTCAGTTTTTCTCAGTTTTTGTCAGTTTTTCTCATTTTTTCTCTTTTTGTCTCATTTTTTCACATTTCTTTCTCAGTTTTTCTCATTTTTTCTCCATTTTTCTCATTTTTTCCCTGTTTTTTCTGTGTTTTCAGTTTTTCTCAGATTTTTCCGTTCTTTTTATCAGTTTTTCGTTGTTTTTCTGAGATTTTTTCAGTTCTTCGCATTAGTTTTGCTCAGTTATTCACATTTGTTTTACAGTTTTTCACATTTGTTTTTCTCTGTTTTTCTCAGTTTTTCTCATTTGTTTTATCCAATTTTTCTGTTTTTCTCATTTGTTCCCAGTTTTTCTCATTTGTTCGCAATTTTTTTCATTTTTTCGCAGTTTTTCTCATTTTTTCTGATATTTTCACAGTTTTTCTTTCTTTTTCTTTGTTTTCCTCATTGTTTCTCCTTTTGCTCAGTTTTTCTCATTTTTTCTCAATTTTTCTCATTTTTTCCCTGTTTTTTCGTTCTTTTAATCAGTTTTTCGTTGTTTTTCTCAGATTTTTTCAGTTGTTCTCATTTGTATTCCTCAGTTTTTCTCAATTGTTTTGCTCAGTTTTTCACCATTTGTTTTTCTCAGTTTTTCTCATTTGTTTTATCCAATTTTTCTGTTTTTCTCATTTGTTCCCAGTTTTTCTCATTTGTTCGCAATTTTTCTCATTTTTTCGCAGTTTTTCTCATTTTTTCTGATATTTTCACAGTTTTTCTTTCTTTTTCTTTGTTTTCCTCATTGTTTCTCCTTTTGCTCAGTTTTTCTCATTTTCTCTCAGTTCTCATTTGTTTTGCTCAGTTTTTCACATTTGTTTTTCTCAGTTTTTCACCTTTGTTTTTCTCTGTTTTTCTCAGTTTTTCTCATTTGTTTTATCCAATTTTTCTGTTTTTCTCGTTTGTTCCCAGTTTTTCTCATTTGTTCGCAATTTTTCTCATTTCTTCGCAGTTTTTCCGCATTTTTTCTGATATTTTTGCAGTTTTACATTTTTTACATTTTTCCTCAGTTTTTCTCAGTTTTTCACATTTTTCTCAGTTTTCTCATTTTTGCTCATTTTTTCTCCATTTTTCGCAATTTTTCTCTTTTTGTCTCATTTTTTGACATTTTTTTCTCAGTTTTTCACATTTTTCACAGTTTTTCGCTATTTTTCTCTGTCACCTTTTTTCTCATTTTTTCTCATTTACTCTCTGTTTTTCCCATTTTTTCTGTTTTTCTCAGTTTTTCTCATTTGTTCGCAATTTTTCTCATTTTTTCTCATTTTTTTCTCAGTTTTCGCAAATTTTCTATTTTTGTCTTATATTTTGACATTTTTTCTCAGTTTTTGACATTTTTCTCCGTTTTTCACAATTTTTCTATGTGTCTCATTTCTTCTCAGTTTTTCACATTTGTTTTTCTCAGTTTTTCACATTTGTTTTTCTCTGTTTTTCTCAGTTTTTCTCATTTGTTTTATCCAATTTTTCTGTTTTTCTCATTTGTTCCCAGTTTTTCTCATTTGTTCGCAATTTTTCTCATTTTTTCGCAGTTTTTCTCATTTTTTCTGATATTTTCACAGTTTTTCTTTATTTTTCTTTGTTTTCCTCATTGTTTCTCCTTTTGCTCAGTTTTTCTCATTTTCTCTCAGTTCTTCTCATTTGTTTTGCTCAGTTTTTCACATTTGTTTTTCTCAGTTTTTCACATTTGTTTTTCTATGTTTTTCTCAGTTTTTCTCATTTGTTATATCCAATTTTTCTGTTTTTCTCATTTGTTCCCAGTTTTTCTCATTTGTTCGCAATTTTTCTCATTTTTCGCAGTTGTTCCGCATTTTTCTTATATTTTCGCAGTTTTACATTTTTTACATTTTTCCTCAGTTTTTCTCAGTCTTTGTCAGTTTTTCTCATTTTTTCTCTTTTTGTCTCATTTTTTCACATTTTTTCTCAGTTTTTCACATTTTTCTCAGTTTTTCTCATTTTTTCTCATTTTTTCTCCATTTTTCGCAATTTTTCTCTTTTTGTCTTATTTTTTGACATTTTTTTCTCAGTTTTTCACATTTTTCTCAGTTTTTTGCAATTTTTCTCTGTCTCCTTTTTTCTCATTTTTTCTCATTTACTCTCTGTTTTTCCCATTTTTTCTCTATTTTTCTCAGTTTTTCTCATTTGTTCGCAATTTTTCTCATTTTCTCGCAGTTTTTCTCATTTTTTTCTCAGTTTTCGCAATTTTTCTATTTTTGTCTTATTTTTTGACATTTTTTCTCAGTTTTTGACATTTTTCTCCGTTTTTCGCAATTTTTCTCTGTGTCTCATTTTTTCTCAGTTTTTCTCATTTACTCTCTATCCCATTTTTTCTCTGTTTTTCTCATTTTTTCTCCATTTTTCGCAATTTTTCTCTTTTTGTCTTATTTTTTGACATTTTTTTTCTCAGTTTTTCACATTTCTCTCAGTTTTTCTCATTTTTTCTCATTTTTTCTAATTTTTTTCTCAGTTTTTCGCAATCTTTCTCTTTTTGTCTTATTTTTTGACATTTTTTCTCAGTTTTTGACATTTTTCTCAGTTTTTCTTTGATTTTTCCATTCTTTTTATCAGTTTTTCGTTGTTTTTCTGAGATTTTTTCAGTTTTTCTCATTTGTTTTGCTCAGTTTTTCACTTTTGTTTTACTCAGTTTTTCACATTTGTTTTTCTCTGTTTTTCTCATTTGTTCCCAGTTTTTCTCATTTGTTCGCAATTTTTCTCATTTTTTCGCAGTTTTTCTCATTTTTTCTGATATTTTCACAGTTGTTCTTTCTTTTTCTTTGTTTTCCTCATTGTTTCTCCTTTTGCTCAGTTTTTCTCATTTTCTCTCAGTTCTCATTTGTTTTGCTCAGTTTTTCACATTTGTTTTTCTCAGTTTTTCACCTTTGTTTTTCTCTGTTTTTCTCAGTTTTTCTCATTTGTTTTATCCAATTTTTCTGTTTTTCTCGTTTGTTCCCAGTTTTTCTCATTTGTTCGCAATTTTTCTCATTTCTTCGCAGTTTTTCCGCATTTTTTCTGATATTTTTGCAGTTTTACATTTTTTACATTTTTCCTCAGTTTTTCTCAGTTTTTCACATTTTTCTCAGTTTTCTCATTTTTGCTCATTTTTTCTCCATTTTTCGCAATTTTTCTCTTTTTGTCTCATTTTTTGACATTTTTTTCTCAGTTTTTCACATTTTTCACAGTTTTTCGCAATTTTTCTCTGTCACCTTTTTTCTCATTTTTTCTCATTTACTCTCTGTTTTTCCCATTTTTTCTGTTTTTCTCAGTTTTTCTCATTTGTTCGCAATTTTTCTCATTTTTTCTCATTTTTTTCTCAGTTTTCGCAAATTTTCTATTTTTGTCTTATATTTTGACATTTTTTCTCAGTTTTTGACATTTTTCTCCGTTTTTCACAATTTTTCTGTGTCTCATTTCTTCTCAGTTTTTCACATTTGTTTTTCTCAGTTTTTCACATTTGTTTTTCTCTGTTTTTCTCAGTTTTTCTCATTTGTTTTATCCAATTTTTCTGTTTTTCTCATTTGTTCCCAGTTTTTTCTCATTTGTTCGCAATTTTTCTCACTTTTTCGCAGTTTTTCTCATTTTTTCTGATATTTTCACAGTTTTTCTTTCTTTTTCTTTGTTTTCCTCATTGTTTCTCCTTTTGCTCAGTTTTTCTCATTTTCTCTCAGTTCTTCTCATTTGTTTTGCTCAGTTTTTCACATTTGTTTTTCTCAGTTTTTCACATTTGTTTTTCTATGTTTTTCTCAGTTTTTCTCATTTGTTATATCCAATTTTTCTGTTTTTCTCATTTGTTCCCAGTTTTTCTCATTTGTTCGCAATTTTTCTCATTTTTCGCAGTTTTTCCGCATTTTTCTTATATTTTCGCAGTTTTACATTTTTTACATTTTTCCTCAGTTTTTCTCAGTCTTTGTCAGTTTTTCTCATTTTTTCTCTTTTTGTCTCATTTTTTCACATTTTTTCTCAGTTTTTCACATTTTTCTCAGTTTTTCTCATTTTTTCTCATTTTTTCTCCATTTTTCGCAATTTTTCTCTTTTTGTCTTATTTTTTGACATTTTTTTCTCAGTTTTTCACATTTTTCTCAGTTTTTTGCAATTTTTCTCTGTCTCCTTTTTTCTCATTTTTTCTCATTTACTCTCTGTTTTTCCCATTTTTTCTCTATTTTTCTCAGTTTTTCTCATTTGTTCGCAATTTTTCTCATTTTCTCGCAGTTTTTCTCATTTTTTTCTCAGTTTTCGCAATTTTTCTATTTTTGTCTTATTTTTTGACATTTTTTCTCAGTTTTTGACATTTTTCTCCGTTTTTCGCAATTTTTCTCTGTGTCTCATTTTTTCTCAGTTTTTCTCATTTACTCTCTATCCCATTTTTTCTCTGTTTTTCTCATTTTTTCTCCATTTTTCGCAATTTTTCTCTTTTTGTCTTATTTTTTGACATTTTTTTTCTCAGTTTTTCACATTTTTCTCAGTTTTTCTCATTTTTTCTCATTTTTTCTAATTTTTTTCTCAGTTTTTCGCAATCTTTCTCTTTTTGTCTTATTTTTTGACATTTTTTCTCAGTTTTTGACATTTTTCTCAGTTTTTCTTTGATTTTTCCATTCTTTTTATCAGTTTTTTGTTGTTTTTCTGAGATTTTTTCAGTTTTTCTCATTTGTTTTGCTCAGTTTTTCACTTTTGTTTTACTCAGTTTTTCACATTTGTTTTTCTCTGTTTTTCTCATTTGTTCCCAGTTTTTCTCATTTGTTCGCAATTTTTCTCATTTTTTCGCAGTTTTTCTCATTTTTTCTGATATTTTCACAGTTGTTCTTTCTTTTTCTTTGTTTTCCTCATTGTTTCTCCTTTTGCTCAGTTTTTCTCATTTTCTCTCAGTTCTCATTTGCTTTGCTCAGTTTTTCACATTTGTTTTTCTCAGTTTTTCACCTTTGTTTTTCTCTGTTTTTCTCAGTTTTTCTCATTTGTTTTATCCAATTTTTCTGTTTTTCTCGTTTGTTCCCAGTTTTTCTCATTTGTTCGCAATTTTTCTCATTTCTTCGCAGTTTTTCCGCATTTTTTCTGATATTTTTGCAGTTTTACATTTTTTACATTTTTCCTCAGTTTTTCTCAGTTTTTCACATTTTTCTCAGTTTTCTCATTTTTGCTCATTTTTTCTCCATTTTTCGCAATTTTTCTCTTTTTGTCTCATTTTTTGACATTTTTTTCTCAGTTTTTCACATTTTTCACAGTTTTTCGCAATTTTTCTCTGTCACCTTTTTTCTCATTTTTTCTCATTTACTCTCTGTTTTTCCCATTTTTTCTGTTTTTCTCAGTTTTTCTCATTTGTTCACAA
The DNA here is from genome assembly GCF_044704955.1 of Pristiophorus japonicus. Lineage (NCBI taxonomy): Eukaryota > Metazoa > Chordata > Chondrichthyes > Pristiophoridae > Pristiophorus > Pristiophorus japonicus. The sequence continues at coordinate 11,908 of NW_027251542.1, forward strand.
TTTTTCTCATTTTTTCTCATTTTTTTCTCAGTTTTCGCAAATTTTCTATTTTTGTCTTATATTTTGACATTTTTTCTCAGTTTTTGACATTTTTCTCCGTTTTTCACAATTTTTCTATGTGTCATTTCTTCTCAGTTTTTCACATTTGTTTTTCTCAGTTTTTCACATTTGTTTTTCTCTGTTTTTCTCAGTTTTTCTCATTTGTTTTATCCAATTTTTCTGTTTTTCTCATTTGTTCCCAGTTTTTCTCATTTGTTCGCAATTTTTCTCACTTTTTCGCAGTTTTTCTCATTTTTTCTGATATTTTCACAGTTTTTCTTTCTTTTTCTTTGTTTTCCTCATTGTTTCTCCTTTTGCTCAGTTTTTCTCATTTTCTCTCAGTTCTTCTCATTTGTTTTGCTCAGTTTTTCACATTTGTTTTTCTCAGTTTTTCACATTTGTTTTTCTATGTTTTTCTCAGTTTTTCTCATTTGTTATATCCAATTTTTCTGTTTTTCTCATTTGTTCCCAGTTTTTCTCATTTGTTCGCAATTTTTCTCATTTTTCGCAGTTTTTCCGCATTTTTCTTATATTTTCGCAGTTTTACATTTTTTACATTTTTCCTCAGTTTTTCTCAGTCTTTGTCAGTTTTTCTCATTTTTTCTCTTTTTGTCTCATTTTTTCACATTTTTTCTCAGTTTTTCACATTTTTCTCAGTTTTTCTCATTTTTTCTCATTTTTTCTCCATTTTTCGCAATTTTTCTCTTTTTGTCTTATTTTTTGACATTTTTTTCTCAGTTTTTCACATTTTTCTCAGTTTTTTGCAATTTTTCTCTGTCTCCTTTTTTCTCATTTTTTCTCATTTACTCTCTGTTTTTCCCATTTTTTCTCTATTTTTCTCAGTTTTTCTCATTTGTTCGCAATTTTTCTCATTTTTTCGCAGTTTTTCTCATTTTTTTCTCAGTTTTCGCAATTTTTCTATTTTTGTCTTATTTTTTGACATTTTTTCTCAGTTTTTGACATTTTTCTCCGTTTTTCGCAATTTTTCTCTGTTTATCCCATTTTTTCTCTGTTTTTCTCAGTTTTTCTCATTTGATTTTCTGTTTCTCTCAGTTTTTCTGTTCTTTTCATTTGTTCTGTTTTGCTCATTTGTTTGCAGTTTTTCTCAGATGTTCTCATTTTTTCTCAGGTTTTCTCATTTATTCTTATTTTTTCACATTTTTTCTCACTTCTCAGTTTTTCACAATTTTTCTCATTTTGTCTCATTTTTTCACATTTTTTCTGTTTTCTCATTTCTCTCATTTTTTTTATCAGTTTTTCTCAGTTTTTCTCATTTTTCCTCATTCTTTCTAATTTTTTTCTCAGTTTTTCGCAATTTTTCTCTCTTTTCTCATTTTTTCTCATTTTTTCTCATTTACTCTCTGTTTTTCTCATTGTTTCTCAATTTTTCTCATTTTTTCCCTGTTTTTTCTTGTTTTTCATTTTTTCTTAGATTTTTTCGTTCTTTTTATCAGTTTTTTCGTTGTTTTTCTCAGATTTTTTCAGTTTTTCTCATTTGTGTTCCTCAGTTTTTCTCATTTGTTTTGCTCAGTTTTTCACATTTGTTTTTCTGTTTTTCACATTGGTTTTTCTCTGTTTTTCTCAATTTTTCTCATTTGTTTTATCGAATTTTTCTGTTTTTCACATTCTTCTCAGTTTTTCTCATTTTTTCTCATTTTTTCTCTTTTTGTCTCATTTTTTCACATTTTTTTCTCAGTTTTTCACATTTTTCTCAGTTTTTCTCATTTTTTCTCATTTTTTCTCCATTTTTTGCAATTTTTCTCTTTTTGTCTTATTTTTTGACATTTTTTTCTCAGTTTTTCACATTTTTCACAATTTTTCGCAATTTTTCTCTCTTTGTCACCTTTTTTCTCATTTTTTCTCATTTACTCTCTGTTTTTCCCATTTTTTTCTGTTTTTCTCAGTTTTTCTCATTTGTTCGCAATTTTTCTCATTTTTTCGCAGTTTTTCTCATTTTTTCTCATTTTTTTCTCAGTTTTCGCAATTTTTCTATTTTTGTCTTATATTTTGACATTTTTCCTCAGTTTTGACATTTTTCTCCGTTTTTCACAATTTTTCTCTATGTGTCTCATTTCTTCTCAGTTTTTCACATTTTTTTTTCTCAGTTTTTCACATTTGTTTTTCTCTGTTTTTCTCAGTTTTTCTCATTTGTTTTATCCAATTTTTCTGTTTTTCTCATTTGTTCCCAGTTTTTCTCATTTGTTCGCAATTTTTCTCATTTTTTCGCAGTTTTTCCGCATTTTTTCTGATATTTTCGCAGTTTTACATTTTTTACATTTTTCCTCAGTTTTTCTCAGTTTTTGTCAGTTTTTCTCATTTTTTCTTTTTTTGTCTCATTTTTTCACATTTTTTCTCAATTTTTCACATTTTTCTCAGTTTTTCTCATTTTTTCTCATTTTTTCTCCATTTTTCGCAATTTTTCTCTTTTTGTCTTATTTTTTGACATTTTTTTCTCAGTTTTTCACATTTTTCTCAGTTTTTCGCAATTTTTCTCTCTGTCTCCTTTTTTCTCATTTTTTCTCATTTACTCTCTTTTTTTCCCATTTTTTCTCTATTTTTCTCAGTTTTTCTCATTTGTTCGCAATTTTTCTCATTTTTTCGCAGTTTTTCTCATTTTTTTCTCAGTTTTCGCAATTTTTCTATTTTTGTCTTATTTTTTGACATTTTTTCTCAGTTTTTGAATTTTTCTCCGTTTTTCGCAATTTTTCTCTGTTTATCCCATTTTTTCTCTGTTTTTCTCAGTTTTTCTCATTTGATTTTCTGTTTCTCTCAGTTTTTCTGTTCTTTTCATTTGTTCTGTTTTGCTCATTTGTTTGCAGTTTTCTCAGATGTTCTCATTTTTTCTCAGGTTTTCTCATTTATTCTTATTTTTTCACATTTTTTCTCACTTCTCAGTTTTTCACAATTTTTCTCATTTTGTCTCATTTTTTCACATTTTTTCTGTTTTTCTCATTTCTCTCATTTTTTTTATCAGTTTTTCTAAGTTTTTCTCATTTTTCCTCATTCTTTCTAATTTTTTTCTCAGTTTTTCGCAATTTTTCTCTCTTTTCTCATTTTTTCTCATTTTTTCTCATTTACTCTCTGTTTTTCTCATTGTTTCTCAATTTTTCTCATTTTTTCCCTGTTTTTTCTTGTTTTTCATTTTTTCTTAGATTTTTTCGTTCTTTTTATCAGTTTTTCGTTGTTTTTCTCAGATTTTTTCAGTTTTTCTCATTTGTGTTCCTCAGTTTTTCTCATTTGTTTTGCTCAGTTTTTCACATTTGTTTTTCTCAGTTTTTCACATTGGTTTTTCTCTGTTTTTCTCAATTTTTCTCATTTGTTTTATCGAATTTTTCTGTTTTTCACATTCTTCTCAGTTTTTCTCATTTTTTCTCATTTTTTCTCATTCTTTCTAATTTTTTTCTCAGTTTTTCGCAATTTTTCTCTCTTTTCTCATTTTTTCTCATTTTTTCTCATTTACTCTCTGTTTTTCTCATTGTTTCTCAATTTTTCTCATTTTTTCCCTGTTTTTTCTTGTTTTTCATTTTTTCTTAGATTTTTTCGTTCTTTTTATCAGTTTTTCGTTGTTTTTCTCAGATTTTTTCAGTTTTTCTCATTTGTGTTCCTCAGTTTTTCTCATTTGTTTTGCTCAGTTTTTCACATTTGTTTTTCTCAGTTTTTCACATTGGTTTTTCTCTGTTTTTCTCAATTTTTCTCATTTCTTTTATCGAATTTTTCTGTTTTTCACATTCTTCTCAGTTTTTCTCATTTTTTCTCATTTTTTCTCTTTTTGTCTCATTTTTTCACATTTTTTTCTCAGTTTTTCACATTTTTCTCAGTTTTTCTCATTTTTTCTCATTTTTTCTCCATTTTTTGCAATTTTTCTCTTTTTGTCTTATTTTTTGACATTTTTTTCTCAGTTTTTCACATTTTTCACAATTTTTCGCAATTTTTCTCTCTTTGTCACCTTTTTTCTCATTTTTTCTCATTTACTCTCTGTTTTTCCCATTTTTTTCTGTTTTTCTCAGTTTTTCTCATTTGTTCGCAATTTTTCTCATTTTTTCGCAGTTTTTCTCATTTTTTCTCATTTTTTTCTCAGTTTTCGCAATTTTTCTATTTTTGTCTTATATTTTGACATTTTTCCTCAGTTTTTGACATTTTTCTCCGTTTTTCACAATTTTTCTCTATGTGTCTCATTTCTTCTCAGTTTTTCACATTTTTTTTTCTCAGTTTTTCACATTTGTTTTTCTCTGTTTTTCTCAGTTTTTCTCATTTGTTTTATCCAATTTTTCTGTTTTTCTCATTTGTTCCCAGTTTTTCTCATTTGTTCGCAATTTTGCTAACTTTTTCGCAGTTTTTCTCATTTTTTCTGATATTTTCACAGTTTTTCTTTCTTTTTCTTTGTTTTCCTCATTGTTTCTCCTTTTGCTCAGTTTTTCTCATTTTCTCTCAGTTCTTCTCATTTGTTTTGCTCAGTTTTTCACATCTGTTTTTCTCAGTTTTTCACATTTGTTTTTCTCTGTTTTTCTCAGTTTTTCTCATTTGTTTTATCCAATTTTTCTGTTTTTTTCATTTGTTGCCAGTTTTTCTCATTTGTTCGCAATTTTTCTCATTTTTTCGCAGTTTTTCCGCATTTTTTCTGATATTTTCGCAGTTTTACATTTTTTACATTTTTCCTCATTTTTTCTCAGTTTTTGTCAGTTTTTCTCATTTTTTCTCTTTTTGTCTCATTTTTTCACATTTTTTTCTCAGTTTTTCTCATTCTTTCTCCATTTTTCTCATTTTTTCCCTGTTTTTTCTTTGTTTTCAGTTTTTCTTAGATTTTTCCGTTCTTTTTATCAGTTTTTCGTTGTTTTTCTGAGATTTTTTCAGTTTTTCGCATTAGTTTTGCTCAGTTATTCACATTTGTTTTACAGTTTTTCACATTTGTTTTTCTCTGTTTTTCTCAGTTTTTCTCATTTGTTTTATCCAATTTTTCTGTTTTTCTCATTTGTTCCCAGTTTTTCTCATTTGTTCGCAATTTTTTTCATTTTTTCGCAGTTTTTCTCATTTTTTCTGATATATTCACAGTTTTTCTTTCTTTTTCTTTGTTTTCCTCATTGTTTCTCCTTTTGCTCAGTTTTTCTCATTTTTTCTCTATTTTTCGCAGTTTTTCTCATTTTTTTCTCAGTTTTCGCAATTTTTCTATTTTTGTCTTATTTTTTGACATTTTTTCTCAGTTTTTGACATTTTTCTCCGTTTTTCGCAATTTTTCTCTGTGTCTCATTTTTTCTCAGTTTTTCTCATTTACTCTCTGTTTATCCCATTTTTTCTCTGTTTTTCTCAGTTTTTCTCATTTGATTTTCTGTTTCTCTCAGTTTTTCTGTTCTTTTCATTTGTTCTGTTTTGCTCATTTGTTTGCAGTTTTTCTCAGATGTTCTCATTTTTTTCTCAGGTTTTCTCATTTATTCTTATTTTTTCACATTTTTTCTCAGTTCTCAGTTTTTCACAATTTTTCTCATTTTGTCTCATTTTTTCACATTTTTTCTGTTTTTCTCATTTCTCTCATTCTTTCTAATTTTTTTCTCAGTTTTTCGCAATTTTTCTCTCTTTTCTCATTTTTTCTCATTTTTTCTCATTTACTCTCTGTTTTTCTCATTGTTTCTCAATTTTTCTCATTTTTTCCCTGTTTTTTCTTGTTTTTCATTTTTTCTTAGATTTTTTCGTTCTTTTTATCAGTTTTTCGTTGTTTTTCTCAGATTTTTTCAGTTTTTCTCATTTGTGTTCCTCAGTTTTTCTCATTTGTTTTGCTCAGTTTTTCACATTTGTTTTTCTCAGTTTTTCACATTGGTTTTTCTCTGTTTTTCTCAATTTTTCTCATTTGTTTTATCGAATTTTTCTGTTTTTCACATTCTTCTCAGTTTTTCTCATTTTTTCTCATTTTTTCTCATTTTTTTCTCAGTTTTTCGCAATCTTTCTCTTTTTGTCTTATTTTTTGACATTTTTTCTCAGTTTTTGACATTTTTCTCAGTTTTTCGTTGTTTTTCTGAGATTTTTTCAGTTTTTCTCATTTGTTTTGCTCAGTTTTTCACATTTGTTTTACTCAGTTTTTCACATTTGTTTTTCTCTGTTTTTCTCATTTGTTCCCAGTTTTTCTCATTTGTTCGCAATTTTTCTTATTTTTTCGCAGTTTTTCTCATTTTTTCTGATATTTTCACAGTTTTTCTTTCTTTTTCTTTGTTTTCCTCATTGTTTCTCCTTTTGCTCAGTTTTTCTCATTTTCTCTCAGTTCTCATTTGTTTTGCTCAGTTTTTCACATTTGTTTTTCTCAGTTTTTCACCTTGGTTTTTCTCTGTTTTTCTCAGTTTTTCTCATTTGTTTTATCCAATTTTTCTGTTTTTCTCATTTGTTCCCAGTTTTTCTCATTTGTTCGCAATTTTTCTCATTTTTTCGCAGTTTTTCCGCATTTTTTCTGATATTTTCGCAGTTTTACATTTTTTACATTTTTCTCAGTTTTCTCATTTTTGCTCATTTTTTCTCCATTTTTCGCAATTTTTCTCTTTTTGTCTTATTTTTTGACATTTTTTTCTCAGTTTTTCACATTTTTCTCAGTTTTTCGCAATTTTTCTCTCTGTCTCCTTTTTTCTCATTTTTTCTCATTTACACTCTGTTTTTCCCATTTTTTCTCTATTTTTCTCAGTTTTTCTCATTTGTTCGCAATTTTTCTCATTTTTTCGCAGTTTTTCTCATTTTTTTCTCAGTTTTCGCAATTTTTCTATTTTTGTCTTATTTTTTGACATTTTTTCTCAGTTTTTGACATTTTTCTCCGTTTTTCGCAATTTTTCTCTGTGTCTCATTTTTTCTCAGTTTTTCTCATTTACTCTCTGTTTATCCCATTTTTTCTCTGTTTTTCTCAGTTTTTCTCATTTGATTTTCTGTTTCTCTCAGTTTTTCTGTTCTTTTCATTTGTTCTGTTTTGCTCATTTGTTTGCAGTTTTTCTCAGATGTTCTCATTTTTTTCTCAGGTTTTCTCATTTATTCTTATTTTTTCACATTTTTTCTCAGTTCTCAGTTTTTCACAATTTTTCTCATTTTGTCTCATTTTTTCACATTTTTTCTGTTTTTTCTCATTTCTCTCATTTTTTTTAATCAGTTTTTCTCAGTTTTTCTCATTTTTCCTCATTCTTTCTCATTTTTTTCTCAGTTTTTCGCAATTTTTCTCTCTTTTCTCACTTGTTCTCATTTTTTCTCATTTACTCTCTGTTTTTCTCATTGTTTCTCAATTTTTCTCATTTTTTCCCTGTTTTTTCTTGTTTTTCATTTTTTCTTAGATTTTTTCGTTCTTTTTATCAGTTTTTCGTTGTTTTTCTCAGATTTTTTCAGTTTTTCTCATTTGTGTTCCTCAGTTTTTCTCATTTGTTTTGCTCAGTTTTTCACATTTGTTTTTCTCAGTTTTTCACTTTGGTTTTTCTCTGTTTTTTCTCAATTTTTCTCATTTGTTTTATCGAATTTTTCTGTTTTTCACATTCTTCTCAGTTTTACTCATTTTTTCTCATTTTTTCTCTTTTTGTCTCATTTTTTCACATTTTTTTCTCAGTTTTTCACATTTTTCTCAGTTTTTCTCATTTTTGCTCATTTTTCTCCATTTTTTGCAATTTTTCTCTTTTTGTCTTATTTTTTGACATTTTTTTCTCAGTTTTTCACATTTTTCACAATTTTTCGCAATTTTTCTCTTTGTCACCTTTTTTCTCATTTTTTCTCATTTACCCTCTGTTTTTCCCATTTTTTTCTGTTTTTCTCAGTTTTTCTCATTTGTTCGCAATTTTTCTCATTTTTTCGCAGTTTTTCTCATTTTTTCTCATTTTTTTCTCAGTTTTCGCAATTTTTCTATTTTTGTCTTATATTTTGACATTCTTCCTCAGTTTTTGACAGTTTTCTCCGTTTTTCACAATTTTTCTCTATGTGTCTCATTTCTTCTCAGTTTTTCACATTTTTTTTTCTCAGTTTTTCACATTTGTTTTTCTCTGTTTTTCTCAGTTTTTCTCATTTGTTTTATCCAATTTTTCTGTTTTTCTCATTTGTTCCCAGTTTTTCTCATTTGTTCGCAATTTTGCTAACTTTTTCGCAGTTTTTCTCATTTTTTCTGATATTTTCACAGTTTTTCTTTCTTTTTCTTTGTTTTCCTCATTGTTTCTCCTTTTGCTCAGTTTTTCTCATTTTCTCTCAGTTCTTCTCATTTGTTTTGCTCAGTTTTTCACATTTGTTTTTCTCAGTTTTTCACATTTGTTTTTCTCTGTTTTTCTCAGTTTTTCTCATTTGTTTTATCCAATTTTTCTGTTTTTCTCATTTGTTGCCAGTTTTTCTCATTTGTTCGCAATTTTTTTCATTTTTTCGCAGTTTTTCTCATTTTTTCTGATATTTTCACAGTTTTTCTTTCTTTTTCTTTGTTTTCCTCATTGTTTCTCCTTTTGCTCAGTTTTTCTCATTTTTTCTCTATTTTTCTCAGTTTTTCTCATTTTTTTCTCAGTTTTCGCAATTTTTCTATTTTTGTCTTATTTTTGACATTTTTTCTCAGTTTTTGACATTTTTCTCCGTTTTTCGCAATTTTTCTCTATGTGTCTCATTTTTTCTCAGTTTTTCTCATTTATTCTTATTTTTTCACATTTTTTCTCAGTTCTCGGTTTTTCACAATTTTTCTCATTTTGTCTCATTTTTTCACATTTTTTCTGTTTTTCTCATTTCTCTCATTTTTTTTATCAGTTTTTCTCAGTTTTTCTCATTTTTCCTCATTCTTTCTCATTTTTTTCTCAGTTTTTCGCAATTTTTCTCTCTTTTCTCATTTTTTCTCATTTTTTCTCATTTACTCTCTGTTTTTCTCATTGTTTCTCAATTTTTCTCATTTTTTCCCTGTATTTTCTTGTTTTTCATTTTTTCTTAGATTTTTTCGTTCTTTTTATCAGTTTTTCGATGTTTTTCTCAGATTTTTTCAGTTTTTCTCATTTGTGTTCCTCAGTTTTTCTCATTTGTTTTGCTCAGTTTTTCACATTTGTTTTTCTCAGTTTTTCACATTGGTTTTTCTCTGTTTTTCTCAATTTTTCTCATTTGTTTTATCGAATTTTTCTGTTTTTCACATTCTTCTCAGTTTTTCTCATTTTTTCTCATTTTTTCTCATTTTTTTCTCAGTTTTTCGCAATCTTTCTCTTTTTTGTCTTATTTTTTGACATTTTTTCACAGTTTTTGACATTTTTCTCAGTTTTTCTTAGATTGTTCCGTTCTTTTTATCAGTTTTTCGTTGTTTTTCTGAGATTTTTTCAGTTTTTCTCATTTGTTTTGCTCAGTTTTTCACATTTGTTTTTCTCAGTTTTTCACATTGGTTTTTCTCTGTTTTTCTCAGTTTTTCTCATTTGTTTTATCGAATTTTTCTGTTTTTCTCATTTGTTCCCAGTTTTTCTCATTTGTTCGCATTTTTTCGCAGTTTTTTCCGCCTTTTTACTGATATTTTCGCAGTTTTACATTTTTTACATTTTTCTCAGTTTTTCACATTCTTCTCAGTTTTTCTCATTTTTTCTCACAATTCTCACAGTTTTTCGCAATTTTTCTCTCTTTGTCACCTTTTTTCTCATTTTTTCTCATTTACTCTCTGTTTTTCCCAATTTTTTCTGTTTTTCTCAGTTTTTCTCATTTGTTCGCAATTTTTCTCATTTTTTCGCAGTTTTCTCATTTTTTCTCATTTTTTCTCAGTTTTCGCAATTTTTCTATTTTTGTCTTATATTTTGACATTTTTTCTCAGTTTTTGACATTTTTCTCCGTTTTTCACAATTTTTCTCTATGTGTCTCATTTCTTCTCAGTTTTTCACATTTGTTTTTCTCAGTTTTTCACATTTGTGTTTCTCTGTTTTTCTCAGTTTTTCTCATTTGTTTTATCCAATTTTTCTGTTTTTCACATTTGTTCCCAGTTTTTCTCATTTGTTCGCAATTTTTCTCATTTCTTCGCAGTTTTTCTCATTTTTTCTGATATTTTCACAGTTTTTCTTTCTTTTTCTTTGTTTTCCTCATTGTTTCTCCTTTTGCTCAGTTTTTCTCATTTTCTCTCAGTTCTTCTCATTTGTTTTGCTCAGTTTTTCACATTTGTTTTTCTCAGTTTTTCACATTTGTTTTTCTATGTTTTTCTCAGTTTTTCTCATTTGTTATATCCAATTTTTCTGTTTTTCTCATTTGTTCCCAGTTTTTCTCATTTGTTCGCAATTTTCTCATTTTTCGCAGTTTTCCGCATTTTTCTGATATTTTCGCAGTTTTACATTTTTTACATTTTTCCTCAGTTTTTCTCAGTCTTTGTCAGTTTTTCTCATTTTTTCTCTCTTTGTCTCCTTTTTTCTCCTTTTTTCTCATACTCTCTGTTTTTCCCATTTTTTCTCTATTTTTCTCAGTTTTTCTCATTTGTTCGCAATTTTTCTCATTTTTTCGCAGTTTTTCTCATTTTTTTCTCAGTTTTCGCAATTTTTCTATTTTTGTCTTATTTTTTGACATTTTTTCTCAGTTTTTGACATTTTTCTCCGTTTTTCGCAATTTTTCTCTGTGTCTCATTTTTTCTCAGTTTTTCTCATTTACTCTCTGTTTATCCCATTTTTTCTCTGTTTTTCTCATTTGATTTTCTGTTTCTCTCAGTTTTTCTGTTCTTTTCATTTGTTCTGTTTTGCTCATTTGGTTGCAGTTTTTCTCAGATGTTCTCATTTTTTCTCAGGTTTTCTCATTTATTCTTATTTTTTCACATTTGTTTTCACAATTTTTCTCATTTTGTCTCATTTTTTCACATTTTTTCTGTTTTTCTCATTTCTCTCATTTTATTCAGTTTTTCTCAGTTTATCTCATTTTTCCACATTTTTTCTAATTTTTTTCTCAGTTGTTCTCATTTTTTGTCAGTTTTTCTCATTTTTTCTCTTTTTGTCTCATTTTTTCACATTTGTTTCTCATTTTTTCACATTTTTCTCCGTTTTTCTAATTTTTTCTCATTTTTCTCATTTTTTTCTCCATTTTTCGCAATTTTTCTATTTTTGTCTTATTTTTTGACATTTTTTCTCAGTTTTTTACATTTTTCTCAGTTTTTCGCAATTTTTCTCTCTTTGTCTCATTTTTCTCATTTTTTCTCATTTACTCTGTTTTTCTCATTGTTTCTCAATTTTTCTCATTTTCACCCTGTTTTTTCTTGTTTTTCATTTTTTTTTAGATTTTTTCGTTCTTTTTATCAGTTTTTCGTTGTTTTTCTCAGATTTTTTCAGTTTTTCTCATTTGGGTTCCTCAGTTTTTCTCATTTGTTTTGCTCAGTTTTTCACATTTGTTTTTCTCAGTTTTTCACATTTGTTTTTCTCTGTTTTTCTCAGTTTTTCTCATTTGTTTTATCCAATTTTCTGTTTGTCTCATTTGTTCCCAGTTTTTCTCATTTGTTCGCACTTTTCGCAGTTTTTCCGCCTTTTTACTGATATGATCACAGTTTTACATTTTTTAAATTTTTTCTCAGTTTTTCTCAGTTTTTGTCAGTTTTTCTCATTTTTTCTCTTTTTGTCTCATTTTTTCAGATTTTTTCTCATTTTTTCACATTTTTCTCATTTTTTCTCATTTTTTCCTCAGTTTTTCTCATTTGATTTTCTGTTTCTCTCAGTTTTTCTGTTCTTTTCATTTGTTCTGTTTTGCTCATTTGTTTGCAGTTTTTCTCAGATGTTCTCATTTTTTCTCAGGTTTTCTCATTTATTCTTATTTTTCACATTTTTTCTCAGTTCTCAGTTTTTCACAATTTTTCTCATTTTGTCTCATTTTTTCACATTTTTTCTGGTTTGCTCACTTCTCTCATTTTTTTTATCAGTTGTTCTCAGTTTTTCTCATTTTTCCTCATTTTTTCTAATTTTTTTCTCAGATTTTCTCATTTTTTGTCAGTTTTTCTCATTTTTTCTCTTTTTGTCTCATTTTTTCACATTTGTTTCTCATTTTTTCACATTTTTCTCAGTTTTTCTTATTTTTTCTCTATGTGTCTTATTTTTTCTCAGTTTTTCTCATTTACTCTCTGTTTTTCCCATTTTTTCTCTGTTTTTCTCAGTTTTTCTCATTTGATTTTCTGTTTCTCTCAGTTTTTCTGTTCTTTTCATTTTTTCTGTTTTGCTCATTTGTTTGCAGTTTTTCTCAGATGTTCTCATTTTTTCTCAGGTTTTCTCATTTACTCTTATTTTTTCACATTTTTTCTCAGTTCTCAGTTTTTCACAATTGTTTCTCATTTTTTGACATTTTTCTCAGTTTTTCTCATTTTTTCTCATTTTTTTCTCCATTTTTCGTAATTTTTCTCTTTTTGTCTTATTTTTTGACATTTTTTCTCAGTTTTTTACATTTTTCTCAGTTTTTCGTAATTTTTCTCTATGTGTCTTATTTTTTCTCAGTTTTTCTCATTTACTCTCTGTTTTTCCCATTTTTTCTCTGTTTTTCTCAGTTTTTCTCATTTGATTTTCTGTTTCTCTCAGTTTTTCTGTTCTTTTCATTTGTTCTGTTTTGTTCATTTGTTTGCAGTTTTTCTCAGATGTTCTCATTTTTTCTCAGGTTTTCTCATTTATTCTTATTTTTTCACATTTGTTTTCACAATTTTTCTCATTTTGTCTCATTTTTTCACATTTTTTCTCATTTTTTCAAATTTTTCTCATTTTTTCTCATTTTTTCTCATTTTTTTCTCAGTTTTTCTCATTTGATTTTCTGTTTCTCTCAGTTTTTCTGTTCTTTTCATTTGTTCTGTTTTGCTCATTTGGTTGCAGTTTTTCTCAGATGTTCTCATTTTTTCTCAGGTTTTCTCATTTATTCTTATTTTTTCACATTTTTTCTCAGTTCTCAGTTTTTAACAATTTTTCTCATTTTGTTCATTTTTTGTCATTTTTTCTGTTTTTCTCATTTCTCTCATTTTTTTATCAGTTTTTCTCAGTTTTCCTCATTTTTCCTCATTTTTTCTAATTTTTTTCTCAGTTGTTCTCATTTTTTGTCAGTTTTTCTCATTTTTTATCTTTTTGTCTCATTTTTTCACATTTGTTTTTCATTTTTTCACATTTTTCTCAGTTTTTCTAATTTTTTCTCATTTTTTCTCATTTTTTTCTCCATTTTTCGCAATTTTTCTCTTTTTGTCTTATTTTTTGACATTTTTTCTCAGTTTTTTACATTTTTTCTCAGTTTTTCTCAGTTTTTGTCAGTTTTTCTCATTTTTTTTCTTTTTGTCTCATTTTTCAGATTTTTTTCTCAGTTTTTCACATTTTTCTCAGTTTTTCTCATTTGTTTTATCCAATTTTTCTGTTTTTCTCATTTGTTCCCAGTTTTTCTCATTTGTTCGCAATTTTTCTCATTTTTTCGCAGTTGTTCTCATTTTTTCTCTTTTTTCTCAGTTTTCGCAATTTTTCTCTTTTTGTCTTATTTTTTGACATTTTTTCTCAGTTTTTCACATTTTTCTCTGTTTTTCGCAATTTTTCTCTATGTGGCTCATTTTTTCTCAGTTTTGCTCAGTTTTTGTCAGTTTTTCTCATTTTTTCTCTTTTTGTCTCATTTTTTCAGATTTTTTTCTCAGTTTTTCACATTTTTCTCAGTTTTTCTCATTTTTTCTCATTTTTTCTCATTTTTTTCTCAGTTTTTCTCATTTGATTTTCTGTTTCTCTCAGTTTTTCTGTTCTTTTCATTTGTTCTGTTTTGCTCATTTGGTTGCAGTTTTTCTCAGATGTTCTCATTTTTTCTCAGGTTTTCTCAATTATTCTTATTTTTTCACATTTGTTTTCACAATTTTTCTCATTTTGTCTCATTTTTTCACATTTTTTCTGTTTTTCTCATTTCTCTCATTTTTTTATCAGTTTTTCTCAGTTTTGCTCATTTTTCCTCATTTTTTCTAATTTTTTTCTCAGTTGTTCTTATTTTTTGTCAGTTTTTCTCATTTTTTCTCTTTTTGTCTCATTTTTTCACATTTGTTTCTCATTTTTTCACATTTTTCTCAGTTTTTCTAATTTTTTCTCATTTTTTCTCATTTTTTTCTCCATTTTTCGCAATTTTTCTCTTTTTGTCTTATTTTTTGTCATTTTTTCTCAGTTTTTTACATTTTTCTCAGTTTTTCGCAATTTTTCTCTCTTTGTCTCATTTTTTCTCATTTTTTCTCATTTACTCTGTTTTTCTCATTGTTTCTCAATTTTTCTCATTTTTTCCCTGTTTTTTCTTGTTTTTCATTTTTTCTTAGATTTTTTCGTTCTTTTTATCAGTTTTTCGTTGTTTTTCTCAGATTTTTTCAGTTTTTCTCATTTGGGTTCCTCAATTTTTCTCATTTGTTTTATCCACTTTTTCTGTTTGTCTCATTTGTTCCCAGTTTTTCTCATTTGTTCGCATTTTTTCGCAGTTTTCCTGCCTTTTTACTGATATTTTCACAGTTTTACATTATTTTACATTTTTTCTCAGTTTTTCTCAGTTTTTGTCAGTTTTTCTCATTTTTTCTCTTTTTGTCTCATTTTTTCAGATTTTTTTCTCAGTTTTTCACATATTTTTTTCTCAGTTTTTCTCATTTGATTTCCTGTTTCTCTCAGTTTTTCTGTTCTTTTCATTTGTTCTGTTTTGCTCATTTGGTTGCAGTTTTTCTCAGATGTTCTCATTTTTTCTCAGGTTTTCTCATTTATTCTTATTTTTTCACATTTGTTTTCACAATTTTTCTCATTTTGTCTCATTTTTTCACATTTTTTCTGTTTTTCTCATTTCTCTCATTTTATTCAGTTTTTCTCAGTTTTCCTCATTTTTCCACGTTTTTCCAAATTTTTTTCTCAGTTGTTCTCATTTTTTGTCAGTTTTTCTCATTTTTTCTCTTTTTGTCTCATTTTTTCACATTTGTTTCTCATTTTTACACATTTTTCTCAGTTTTTCTAATTTTTTCTCATTTTTTCTCATTTTTTTCTCCATTTTTCGCAATTTTTCTCTTTTTGTCTTATTTTTTGTCATTTTTTCTCAGTTTTTTACATTTTTCTCAGTTTTTCGCAATTTTTCTCTCTTTGTCTCATTTTTTTCTCATTTTTTCTCATTTACTCTGTTTTTCTCATTGTTTCTCAATTTTTCTCATTTTTTCCCTGTTTTTTCTTGTTTTTCATTTTTTCTTAGATTTTTTCGTTCTTTTTATCAGTTTTTCGTTGTTTTTCTCAGATTTTTTCAGTTTTTCTCATTTGGGTTCCTCAGTTTTTCTCATTTGTTCGCATTTTTTCGCAGTTTTTACTGATATTTTCACAGTTTTACATTATTTTACATTTTTTCTCAGTTTTTCTCAGTTTTTGTCAGTTTTTCTCATTTTTTCTCTTTTTGTCTCATTTTTTCAGATTTTTTTCTCAGTTTTTCACATTTTTCTCATTTTTTGTCATTTTTTCTCATTTTTTTCTCAGTTTTTCTCATTTGATTTTCTGTTTCTCTCAGTTTTTCTGTTCTTTTCATTTGTTCTGTTTTGCTCATTTGGTTGCAGTTTTTCTCAGATGTTCTCATTTTTTCTCAGGTTTTCTCATTTATTCTTTTCACATTTGTTTTCACAATTTTTCTCATTTTGTCTCATTTTTTCACATTTTTTCTGTTTTTCTCATTTGTCTCATTTTATTCAGTTTTTCTCAGTTTTCCTCATTTTTCCACATTTTTTCTAATTTTTTTCTCAGTTGTTCTCATTTTTTGTCAGTTTTTCTCATTTTTTCTCTTTTTGTCTCATTTTTTCACATTTGTTTCTCATTTTTTCACATTTTTCTCAGTTTTTCTTATTTTTTCTCTTTTTTCTCATTTTTTTCTCCATTTTTCGTAATTTTTCTCTTTTTGTCTTATTTTTTGACATTTTTTCTCAGTTTTTTACATTTTTCTCAGTTTTTCGCAATTTTTCTCTCTTTGTCTCATTTTTTCTCATTTTTTCTCATTTACTCTGTTTTTCTCATTGTTTCTCAATTTTTCTCATTTTCTCCCTGCTTTTTCTTGTTTTTCATTTTTTCTTAGATTTTTTCGGTCTTTTTATCAGTTTTTCGTTGTTTTTCTCAGATTTTTTCAGTTTTTCTCATTTGGGTTCCTCAGTTTTTCTCATTTGTTTTGCTCAGTTTTTCACATTTGTTTTTCTCAGTTTTTCACATTTGTTTTTCTCTGTTTTTCTCAGTTTTTCTCATTTGTTTTATCCAATTTTCCGTTTGTCTCATTTGTTCCCAGTTTTTCTCATTTGTTCGCATTTTTTCGCAATTTTTCCGCCTTTTTACTGATATTTTCACAGTTTTACATTTTTTACATTTTTTCTCAGTTTTTCTCAGTTTTTGTCAGTTTTTCTCATTTTTTTTCTTTTTGTCTCATTTTTTCAGATTTTTTTCTCAGTTTTTCACATTTTTCTCAGTTTTTCTCATTTGTTTTATCCAATTTTTCTGTTTTTCTCATTTGTTCCCAGTTTTTCTCATTTGTTCGCAATTTTTCTCATTTTTTCGCAGTTTTTCTCATTTTTTCTCATTTTTTTCTCAGTTTTCGCAATTTTTCTCTTTTTGTCTTATTTTTTGACATTTTTTCTCAGTTTTTCACATTTTTTTCAGTTTTTCGCAATTTTTCTCTATGTGTCTCATTTTTTCTCAGTTTTGCTCAGTTTTTCTCAGTTTTTCTCATTTTTTCTCTTTTTGTCTCATTTTTTCAGATTTGTTTCTCATTTTTTCAGATTTTTCTCAGTTTTTCTCATTTTTTCTCATTTTTTTCTCAGTTTTTCTCATTTGATTTTCTGTTTCTCTCAGTTTTTCTGTTCTTTTCATTTGTTCTGTTTTGCTCATTTGGTTGCAGTTTTTCTCAGATGTTCTCATTTTTTCTCAGGTTTTCTCATTTATTCTTATTTTTTCACATTTTTTCTCAGTTCTCAGTTTTTCACAATTTTTCTCATTTTGTCTCATTTTTTCACATTTTTTCTGTTTTTCTCATTTCTCTCATTTTTTTTTATCAGTTTGTCACAGTTTTCCTCATTTTTCCTCATTTTTTCTAATTTTTTTCTCAGTTTTTCTCATTTTTTGTCAGTTTTTCTCATTTTTTCTCTTTTTGTCTCATTTTTTCACATTTGTTTCTCATTTATTCACATTTTTCTCAGTTTTTCTAATTTTTTTCATTTTTGTTTTCACATTTCTTCTCAGTTTTTCTCAGTTTTTCTCATTTGTTTTATCCAATTTTTCAGTTTTTCTCATTTGTTCCCAGTTTTTCTCATTTGTTCCCAATTTTTCTCATTTTTTTGCAGTTTTTCTCATTTTTTCTCATTTTTTTCTCAGTTTTCGCAATTTTTCTCTTTTTGTCTTATTTTTTGTCAGTTTTTCTCATTTACTCTGTTTTTCCCATTTTTTCTCTGTTTTTCTCAGTTTTTCTCATTTGATTTTCTGTTTCTCTCAGTTTTTCTGTTCTTTTCATTTGTTCTGTTTTGCTCATTTGGTTGCAGTTTTTCTCAGATGTTCTCATTTTTTCTCAGGTTTTCTCATTTATTCTTATTTTTTCACATTTTTTCTCAGTTCTCAGTTTTTCACAATTTTTCTCATTTTGTCTCATTTTTTCACATTTTTTCTGTTTTTCTCATTTCTCTCATTTTTTTTTATCAGTTTGTCACAGTTTTCCTCATTTTTCCTCATTTTTCTAATTTTTTTCTCAGTTTTCTCATTTTTTGTCAGTTTTTCTCATTTTTTCTCTTTTTGTCTCATTTTTTCACATTTGTTTCTCATTTATTCACATTTTTCTCAGTTTTTCTAATTTTTTTCATTTTTGTTTTCACATTTCTTCTTCAGTTTTTCTCAGTTTTTCTCATTTGTTTTATCCAATTTTTCAGTTTTTCTCATTTGTTCCCCAGTTTTTCTCATTTGTTCCCAATTTTTCTCATTTTTTTGCAGTTTTTCTCATTTTTTCTCATTTTTTTCTCAGTTTTCGCAATTTTTCTCTTTTGTCTTATTTTTTCTCAGTTTTTCTCATTTACTCTCTGTTTTTCCCATTTTTTCTCTGTTTTTCTCAGTTTTTCTCATTTGATTTTCTGTTTCTCTCAGTTTTTCTGTTCTTTTCATTTGTTCTGTTTTGCTCATTTGGTTGCAGTTTTTCTCAGATGTTCTCATTTTTTCTCAGGTTTTCTCATTTATTCTTATTTTTTCACATTTTTTCTCAGTTCTCAGTTTTTCACAATTTTTCTCATTTTGTCTCATTTTTTCACATTTTTTCTGTTTTTCTCATTTCTCTCATTTTTTTTATCAGTTTGTCACAGTTTTCCTCATTTTTCCTCATTTTTTCTAATTTTTTTCTCAGTTTTTCTCATTTTTTCTCTTTTTGTCTCATTTTTTCACATTTGTTTCTCATTTTTTCATATTTTTTTCAGTTTTTCTCATTTTTTATCATTTTTTTCTCAGTTTTTTGCAATTTTTCACTTTTTGTCTTATTTTTTGACATTTTTTCTCAGGTTTTTACATTTTTCTCAGTTTTTCGCAATATTTCTCTCTTTGTCTCATTTTTTCTCATTTACTCTCTGTTTTTCTCATTGTTTCTCAATTTTTCTTATATTTTCCCTGTTTTTTCTTGTTTTTCATTTTTTCTTAGATTTTTTCGTTCTTTTTATCAGTTTTTCGTTGTTTTTCTCAGATTTTTTCAGTTTTTCTCTTTTGTGTTCCTCAGTTTTTCTCATTTGTTTTGCTCAGTTTTTCACATTTGTTTTTCTCAGTTTTTCACATTTTTTCTCATTTTTTTCTCCATTTTTCGCAATTTTTCTCTTTTTGTCTTATTTTTTGTCATTTTTTTCTCAGTTTTTCACATTTTTCTCAGTGTTTCGCAATTTTTCTCTCTGTCTCGTTTTTTCTCATTTTTTCTCATTTACTCTCTGTTTTTCCTATTTTTTCTCTGTTTTTCTCAGTTTTTCTCATTTGTTTTATCCAATTTTTCTGTTTTTCTCATTTGTTCCCAGTTTTTCTCATTTGTTCGCAATTTTTCTCATTTTTTCGAAGTTTTTCTCATTTTTTCTCATTTTTTTCTCAGTTTTCGCAATTTTTCTCTTTTTGTCTTATTTTTTGACATTTTTCTCAGTTTTTGACATTTTTCTCCATTTTTCGCAATTTTTCTCTATGTGTCTCATTTTTTCTCAGTTGTTCTCATTTACTCTCTGTTTTTCCCATTTTTTCTCTGTTTTTCTCAGTTTTTCTCATTTGATTTTCTGTTTCCCTCAGTTTTTCTGTTCTTTTCATTTGTTCTGTTTTGCTCATTTGTTTGCAGTTTTTCTCAGATGTTCTCATTTTTTCTCAGGTTTTCTCATTTATTCTTATTTTTTCACATTTTTTCTCAGTTCTCAGTTTTTCACAATTTTTCTCATTTTGTCTCATTTTTTCACATTTTTTCTGTTTTTCTCATTTCTCTCATTTTTTTTTATCAGTTTGTCACAGTTTTCCTCATTTTTCCTCATTTTTTCTAATTTTTGTCTCAGTTTTTCTCATTTTTTCTCAGTTTTTCACATTTGTTTCTCATTTATTCACATTTTTCTCAGTTTTTCTAATTTTTTTCATTTTTGTTTTCACATTTCTTCTCAGTTTTTCTCAGTTTTTCTCATTTGTTTTATCCAATTTTTCAGTTTTTCTCATTTGTTCCCAGTTTTTCTCATTTGTTCCCAATTTTTCTCATTTTTTTGCAGTTTTTCTCATTTTTTCTCATTTTTTTCTCAGTTTTCGCAATTTTTCTCTTTTTGTCTTATTTTTTCTCAGTTTTTCTCATTTACTCTCTGTTTTTCCCATTTTTTCTCTGTTTTTCTCAGTTTTTCTCATTTGATTTTCTGTTTCTCTCAGTTTTTCTGTTCTTTTCATTTGTTCTGTTTTGCTCATTTGGTTGCAGTTTTTCTCAGATGTTCTCATTTTTTCTCAGGTTTTCTCATTTATTCTTATTTTTTCACATTTTTTCTCAGTTCTCAGTTTTTCACAATTTTTCTCATTTTGTCTCATTTTTTCACATTTTTTCTGTTTTTCTCATTTCTCTCATTTTTTTTATCAGTTTGTCACAGTTTTCCTCATTTTTCCTCATTTTTTCTAATTTTTTTCTCAGTTTTTCTCATTTTTTGTCAGTTTTTCTCATTTTTTCTCTTTTTGTCTCATTTTTTCACATTTGTTTCTCATTTATTCACATTTTTCTCAGTTTTTCTAATTTTTTTCATTTTTGTTTTCACATTTCTTCTCAGTTTTTCTCAGTTTTTCTCATTTGTTTTATCCAATTTTTCAGTTTTTCTCATTTGTTCCCAGTTTTTCTCATTTGTTCCCAATTTTTCTCATTTTTTTGCAGTTTTTCTCATTTTTTCTCATTTTTTTCTCAGTTTTCGCAATTTTTCTCTTTTTGTCTTATTTTTTCTCAGTTTTTCTCATTTACTCTCTGTTTTTCCCATTTTTTCTCTGTTTTTCTCAGTTTTTCTCATTTGATTTTCTGTTTCTCTCAGTTTTTCTGTTCTTTTCATTTGTTCTGTTTTGCTCATTTGTTTGCAATTTTTCTCAGATGTTCTCATTTTTTCTCAGGTTTTCTCATTTATTCTTATTTTTTCACATTTTTTCTCAGTTCTCAGTTTTTCACAATTTTTCTCATTTTGTCCCATTTTTTCACATTTTTTCTGTTTTTCTCATTTCTCTCATTTTTTTTATCAGTTTTTCTCAGTTTTTCTCATTTTTCCTCATTTTTTCTAATTTTTTTCTCAGTTTTTCTCATTTTTTGTCAGTTTTTCTCATTTTTTCTCTTTTTGTCTCATTTTTTCACATTTGTTTCTCATTTTTTCATATTTTTTTCAGTTTTTCTCATTTTTTATCATTTTTTTCTCAGTTTTTTGCAATTTTTCACTTTTTGTCTTATTTTTTGACACTTTTTCTCAGGTTTTTACATTTTTCTCAGTTTTTCGCAATTTTTCTCTCTTTGTCTCATTTTTTCTCATTTACTCTCTGTTTTTCACATTGTTTCTCAATTTTTCTTATATTTTCCCTGTTTTTTCTTGTTTTTCATTTTTTCTTAGATTTTTTCGTTCTTTTTATCAGTTTTTCGTTGTTTTTCTCAGATTTTTTCAGTTTTTCTCTTTTGTGTTCCTCAGTTTTTCTCATTTGTTTTGCTCAGTTTTTCACATTTGTTTTTCTCAGTTTTTCTCATTTTTTCTCATTTTTTTCTCCATTTTTCGCAATTTTTCTCTTTTTGTCTTATTTTTTGTCATTTTTTTCTCAGTTTTTCACATTTTTCTCAGTGTTTCGCAATTTTTCTCTCTGTCTCGTTTTTTCTCATTTTTTCTCATTTACTCTCTGTTTTTCCTATTTTTTCTCTGTTTTTCTCAGTTTTTCTCATTTGTTTTATCCAATTTTTCTGTTTTTCTCATTTGTTCCCAGTTTTTCTCATTTGTTCGCAATTTTTCTCATTTTTTCGAAGTTTTTCTCATTTTTTCTCATTTTTTTCTCAGTTTTCGCAATTTTTCTCTTTTTGTCTTATTTTTTGACATTTTTCTCAGTTTTTGACATTTTTCTCCGTTTTTCGCAATTTTTCTCTATGTGTCTCATTTTTTCTCAGTTGTTCTCATTTACTCTCTGTTTTTCCCATTTTTTCTCTGTTTTTCTCAGTTTTTCTCATTTGATTTTCTGTTTCTCTCAGTTTTTCTGTTCTTTTCATTTGTTCTGTTTTGCTCATTTGGTTGCAGTTTTTCTCAGATGTTCTCATTTTTTCTCAGGTTTTCTCATTTATTCTTATTTTTTCACATTTTTTCTCAGTTCTCAGTTTTTCACAATTTTTCTCATTTTGTCTCATTTTTTCACATTTTTTCTGTTTTTCTCATTTCTCTCATTTTTTTATCAGTTTGTCACAGTTTTCCTCATTTTTCCTCATTTTTTCTAATTTTTTTCTCAGTTTTTCTCATTTTTTGTCAGTTTTTCTCATTTTTTCTCTTTTTGTCTCATTTTTTCACATTTGTTTCTCATTTATTCACATTTTTCTCAGTTTTTCTAATTTTTTTCATTTTTGTTTTCACATTTCTTCTCAGTTTTTCTCAGTTTTTCTCATTTGTTTTATCCAATTTTTCAGTTTTTCTCATTTGTTCCCAGTTTTTCTCATTTGTTCCCAATTTTTCTCATTTTTTTGCAGTTTTTCTCATTTTTTCTCATTTTTTTCTCAGTTTTCGCAATTTTTCTCTTTTTGTCTTATTTTTTCTCAGTTTTTCTCATTTACTCTCTGTTTTTCCCATTTTTTCTCTGTTTTTCTCAGTTTTTCTCATTTGATTTTCTGTTTCTCTCAGTTTTTCTGTTCTTTTCATTTGTTCTGTTTTGCTCATTTGTTTGCAATTTTTCTCAGATGTTCTCATTTTTTCTCAGGTTTTCTCATTTATTCTTATTTTTTCACATTTTTTCTCAGTTCTCAGTTTTTCACAATTTTTCTCATTTTGTCCCATTTTTTCACATTTTTTCTGTTTTTCTCATTTCTCTCATTTTTTTTATCAGTTTTTCTCAGTTTTTCTCATTTTTCCTCATTTTTTCTAATTTTTTTCTCAGTTTTTCTCATTTTTTGTCAGTTTTTCTCATTTTTTCTCTTTTTGTCTCATTTTTTCACATTTGTTTCTCATTTTTTCATATTTTTTTCAGTTTTTCTCATTTTTTATCATTTTTTTCTCAGTTTTTTGCAATTTTTCACTTTTTGTCTTATTTTTTGACATTTTTTCTCAGGTTTTTACATTTTTCTCAGTTTTTCGCAATTTTTCTCTCTTTGTCTCATTTTTTCTCATTTACTCTCTGTTTTTCACATTGTTTCTCAATTTTTCTTATATTTTCCCTGTTTTTTCTTGTTTTTCATTTTTTCTTAGATTTTTTCGTTCTTTTTATCAGTTTTTCGTTGTTTTTCTCAGATTTTTTCAGTTTTTCTCTTTTGTGTTCCTCAGTTTTTCTCATTTGTTTTGCTCAGTTTTTCACATTTGTTTTTCTCAGTTTTTCTCATTTTTTCTCATTTTTTTCTCCATTTTTCGCAATTTTTCTCTTTTTGTCTTATTTTTTGTCATTTTTTTCTCAGTTTTTCACATTTTTCTCAGTGTTTCGCAATTTTTCTCTCTGTCTCGTTTTTTCTCATTTTTTCTCATTTACTCTCTGTTTTTCCTATTTTTTCTCTGTTTTTCTCAGTTTTTCTCATTTGTTTTATCCAATTTTTCTGTTTTTCTCATTTGTTCCCAGTTTTTCTCATTTGTTCGCAATTTTTCTCATTTTTTCGAAGTTTTTCTCATTTTTTCTCATTTTTTTCTCAGTTTTCGCAATTTTTCTCTTTTTGTCTTATTTTTTGACATTTTTCTCAGTTTTTGACATTTTTCTCCGTTTTTCGCAATTTTTCTCTATGTGTCTCATTTTTTCTCAGTTGTTCTCATTTACTCTCTGTTTTTCCCATTTTTTTCTCTGTTTTTCTCAGTTTTTCTCATTTGATTTTCTGTTTCTCTCAGTTTTTCTGTTCTTTTCATTTGTTCTGTTTTGCTCATTTGTTTGCAGTTTTTCTCAGATGTTCTCATTTTTTCTCAGGTTTTCTCATTTATTCTTATTTTTCACATTTTTTCTCAGTTCTCAGTTTTTCACAATTTTTCTCATTTTGTCTCATTTTTTCACATTTTTTCTGGTTTGCTCATTTCACTCATTTTTTTATCAGTTTTTCTCAGTTTTTCTCATTTTTCCTCATTTTTTCTAATTTTTTTCTCAGATTTTCTCATTTTTTGTCAGTTTTTCTCATTTTTTCTCTTTTTGTCTCATTTTTTCACATTTGTTTCTCATTTTTTCACATTTTTCTCAGTTTTTCTAATTTTTTCTCATTTTTTCTCATTTTTTTCTCCATTTTTCGCAATTTTTCTCTTTTTGTCTTATTTTTTGGCATTTTTTCCCAGTTTTTTTACATTTTTCTCAGTTTTTCGCAATTTTTCTCTCTTTGTCTCATTTTTTCTCATTTTTTCTCATTTACTCTGTTTTTCTCATTGTTTCTCAATTTTTCTCATTTTCTCCCTGTTTTTTCTTGTTTTTCATTTTTTCTTAGATTTTTTCGTTCTTTTTATCAGTTTTTCGTTGTTTTTCTCAGATTTTTTCAGTTTTTCTCATTTGGGTTCCTCAGTTTTTCTCATTTGTTTTGCTCAGTTTTTCACATTTGTTTTTCTCAGTTTTTCACATTTGTTATTCTCTGTTTTTCTCAGTTTTTCTCATTTGTTTTATCCAATTTTTCTGTTTGTCTCATTTGTTCCCAGTTTTTCTCATTTGTTTGCATTTTTTCGCAATTTTTCCGCCTTTTTACTGATATTTTCACAGTTTTACATTTTTTACATTTTTTCTCAGTTTTTGTCAATTTTTCTCATTTTTTTTCTTTTTGTCTCATTTTTTCAGATTTTTTTCTCAGTTTTTCACATTTTTCTCAGTTTTTCTCATTTGTTTTATCCAATTTTTCTGTTTTTCTCATTTGTTCCCAGTTTTTCTCATTTGTTCGCAATTTTTCTCATTTTTTCGCAGTTTTTCTCATTTTTTCTCATTTTTTTCTCAGTTTTCGCAATTTTTCTCTTTTTGTCTTATTTTTTGACATTTTTTCTCAGTTTTTCACATTTTTCTCAGTTTTTCTCATTTTTTACATTTTTTCTGAGTTTTTCTCAGTTTTTGTCAGTTTTTCTCATTTTTTCTCTTTTTGTCTCATTTTTTCAGATTTTTTCTCATTTTTTCACATTTTTCTCATTTTTTCTCATTTTTTTCTCAGTTTTTCTCATTTGATTTTCTGTTTCTCAGTTTTTCTTCTTTGCATTTGTTCTGTTTTGCTCATTTGTTTGCAGTTTTTCTCAGATGTTCTCATTTTTTCTCAGGTTTTCTCATTTATTCTTATTTTTTCACATTTTTTCTCAGTTCTCAGTTCTTCACAATTTTTCTCATTTTGTCTCATTTTTTCACATTTTTTCTGTTTTTCTCATTTCTCTCATTTTTTTTATCAGTTTTTCTCAGTTTTCCTCATTTTTCCTCATTTTTTCTAATTTTTTTCTCAGTTTTTCTCATTTTTTGGCAGTTTTTCTCATTTTTTCTCTTTTTGTCTCATTTTTTCACATTTGTTTCTCATTTATTCACATTTTTCTCAGTTTTTCTAATTTTTTTCATTTTTGTTTTCACATTTTTTCTCAGTTTTTCTCAGTTTTTCTCATTTGTTTTATCCAATTTTTCTGTTTTTCTCATTTGTTCCCAGTTTTTCTCATTTGTTCCCAATTTTTCTCATTTTTTCGCAGTTTTTCTCATTTTTTCTCATTTTTTTCTCAGTTTTCGCAATTTTTCTCTTTTTGTCTTATTTTTTCTCAGTTTTTCTCATTTACTCTCTGTTTTTCCCATTTTTTCTCTGTTTTTCTCAGTTTTTCTCATTTGATTTTCTGTTTCTCTCAGTTTTTCTGTTCTTTTCATTTGTTCTGTTTTGCTCATTTGTTTGCAATT
This sequence comes from Pristiophorus japonicus, assembly GCF_044704955.1. Taxonomy (NCBI): domain Eukaryota; kingdom Metazoa; phylum Chordata; class Chondrichthyes; family Pristiophoridae; genus Pristiophorus; species Pristiophorus japonicus. The sequence goes on from NW_027251542.1 coordinate 37,344, forward strand.
TTTCTCAGATGTTCTCATTTTTTCTCAGGTTTTCTCATTTATTCTTATTTTTTCACATTTTTTCTCAGTTCTCAGTTTTTCACAATTTTTCTCATTTTGTCCCATTTTTTCACATTTTTTCTGTTTTTCTCATTTCTCTCATTTTTTTTATCAGTTTTTCTCAGTTTTTCTCATTTTTCCTCATTTTTTCTAATTTTTTTCTCAGTTTTTCTCATTTTTTGTCAGTTTTTCTCATTTTTTCTCTTTTTGTCTCATTTTTTCACATTTGTTTCTCATTTTTTCACATTTTTCTCTGTTTTTCTAATTTTTTCTCATTTTTTCTCATTTTTTCTCATTTTTTTCTCCATTTTTCGCAATTTTTCTCTTTTTGTCTTATTTTTTGGCATTTTTTCTCAGTTTTTTTACATTTTTCTCAGTTTTTCGCAATTTTTCTCTCTTTGTCTCATTTTTTCTCATTTTTTCTCATTTACTCTGTTTTTCTCATTGTTTCTCAATTTTTCTCATTTTCTCCCTGTTTTTTCTTGTTTTTCATTTTTTCTTAGATTTTTTCGTTCTTTTTATCAGTTTTTAGTTGTTTTTCTCAGATTTTTTCAGTTTTTCTCATTTGGGTTCCTCAGTTTTTCTCATTTGTTTTGCTCAGTTTTTCACATTTGTTTTTCTCAGTTTTTCACATTTGTTTTTCTCAGTTTTTCTCAGTTTTTCTCATTTGTTTTATCCAATTTTTCTGTTTGTCTCATTTGTTCCCAGTTTTTCTCATTTGTTCGCACTTTTCACAGTTTTTCCGCCTTTTTACTGATATTATCACAGTTTTACATTTTTTAAATTTTTTCTCAGTTTTTCTCAGTTTTTGTCAGTTTTTCTCATTTTTTCTCTTTTTGTCTCATTTTTTCAGATTTTTTCTCATTTTTTCACATTTTTCTCATTTTTTCTCATTTTTTTCTCAGTTTTTCTCATTTGATTTTCTGTTTCTCTCAGTTTTTCTGTTCTTTTCATTTGTTCTGTTTTGCTCAGTTGTTTGCAGTTTTTCTCAGATGTTCTCATTTTTTCTCAGGTTTTCTCATTTATTCTTATTTTTTCACATTTGTTTTCACAATTTTTCTCATTTTGTCTCATTTTTTCACATTTTTTCTCATTTTTTCACATTTTTCTCATTTTTTCTCATTTTTTCTCATTTTTTTCTCAGTTTTTCTCATTTGATTTTCTGTTTCTCCCAGTTTTTCTGTTCTTTTCATTTGTTCTGTTTTGCTCATTTGGTTGCAGTTTTTCTCAGATGTTCTCATTTATTCTCAGGTTTTCTCATTGATTCTTATTTTTTCAAATTTTTTCTCAGTTCTCAGTTTTTAACAATTTTTCTCATTTTGTTCATTTTTGTCATTTTTTCTGTTTTTCTCATTTCTCTCATTTTTTTTATCAGTTTTTCATCAGTTTTCCTCATTGTTCCTCATTTTTTCTAATTTTTTTCTCAGTTACATAGAAACATAGAAAATAGGTGCAGGAGCAGGCCATTCAGCCCCTCCAGCCTGCACCGCCATTCAACGTGTTCATGGCTGAACATGAAACTTCAGTACCCACTTCCTGCTTTCACGCCATACCCCTTGATCCCCCGAGTAGTAAGGACTTCATCTAACTCCCTTTTGAATATATTTAGTGAATTGGCCTCAACTACTTCCTGTGGTAGAGAATTCCACAGGTTCACCACTCACTGGGTGAAGAAGTTTCTCCTTATCTCGGTCCTAAATGGCTTACCCCTTATCCTTAGACTGTGACCCCTGGTTCTGGACTTCCCCAACATTGGGAACATTCTTCCTGCATCCAACCTGTCCAAACCCGTCAGAATTTTAAACGTTTCTATGAGGTCCCCTCTCACTCTTCTGAACTCCAGTGAATACAAGCCCAGTTGATTCAGTCTTTCTTGATAGGTCAGTTCCACCATCCCGGGAATCAGTCTGGTGAATCTTCGCTGCACTCCCTCAACAGCAAGTATGTCCTTCCTCAAGTTAGGAGACCAAAACTGTACACAATACTCCAGGTGTGGCCTCACCAAGGCCCTGTACAACTGTAGCAACACCTCCCTGCCCCTGTACTCAAATCCCCTCGCTATGAAGGCCAACATGCCATTTGCTTTCTTAACCGCCTGCTGTACCTGCATGCCAACCTTCAATGACTGATGTACCATGACACCCAGGTCTCGTTGCACCTTCCCTTTTCCTAATCTGTCACCATTCAGATAATAGTCTGTCTCTCTGTTTTTACCACCAAAGTGGATAACCTCACATTTATCCACATTATACTTCATCTGCCACGCATTTGCCCACTCACCTAACCTATCCAAGTCACTCTGTAGCCTCATAGCATCCTCCTCGCAGCTCACACTGCCACCCAACTTAGTGTCATCCGCAAATTTGGAGATACTACATTTAATCCCCTCGTCTAAATCATTAATGTACAATGTAAACAGCTGGGGCCCCAGCACAGAACCCTGCGGTACCCCACTAGTCACTGCCTGCCATTCCGAAAAGTACCCATTTACTCCTACTCTTTGCTTCCTGTCTGACAACCAGTTCTCAATCCACGTCAGCACACTACCCCCAATCCCATGTGCTTTAACTTTGCACATTAATCTCCTGTGTGGGACCTTGTCGAAAGCCTTCTGAAAGTCCAAATATACCACATCAACTGGTACTCCTTTGTCCACTTTATTGGCAACATCCTCAAAAAATTCCAGAAGATTTGTCAAGCATGATCTCCCTTTTACAAATCCATGCTGACTTGGACCTATCATGTCACCATTTTCCAAATGCGCTGCTATGACATCCTTAATAATTGATTCCATCATTTTACCCACTACTGAGGTCAGGCTGACCGGTCTATAATTCCCTGCTTTCTCTCTCCCTCCTTTTTTAAAAAGTGGGGTTACATTGGCTACCCTCCACTCGATAGGAACTGATCCAGAGTCAATGGAATGTTGGAAAATGACTGTCAATGCATCCGCTATTTCCAAGGCCACCACCTTAAGTACTCTGGGATGCAGTCCATCAGGCCCTGGGGATTTATCGGCCTTCAATCCCATCAATTTCCCCAACACAATTTCCCGACTAATAAAGATTTCCCTCAGTTCCTCCTCCTTAATAGACCCTCTGACCACTTTTATATCCGGAAGGTTGTTTGTGTCCTCCTTAGTGAATACTGAACCAAAGTACTTGTTCAATTGGTCTGCCATTTCTTTGTTCCCCGTTATGACTTCCCCTGATTCTGACTGCAGGGGACCTACGTTTGTCTTTACTAACCTCTTTCTCTTTACATACCTATAGAAACTTTTGCAATCCGCCTTAATGTTCCCTGCAAGCTTCTTCTCGTACTCCATTTTCCCTACCCTAATCAAACCCTTTGTCCTCCTCTGCTGAGTTCTAAATTTCTCCCAGTCCCCAGGTTCGCTGCTATTTCTGGCCAATTTGTATGCCACTTCCTTGGCTTTAATACTATCCCTGATTTCCCTAGATAGCCACGGTTGAGCCACCTTCCCTTTTTTATTTTTACGCCAGACAGGAATGTACAATTGTTGTAATTCATCCATGCGTTCTCTAAATGTCTGCCATTGCCCATCCACAGTCAACCCCTTAAGTATCATTAGCCAATCTATCTTAGCCAATTCATGCCTCATACCTTCAAAGTTACCCTTCTTTAAGTTCTGGACCATGGTCTCTGAATTAACTGTTTCATTCTCCATCCTAATGCAGAATTCCACCATATTATGGTCACTCTTCCCCAAGGGGCCTCGCACAATGAGATTGCTAATTAATCCTCTCTCATTACACAACACCCAGTCTAAGATGGCCTCCCCCCTAGTTGGTTCTTCGACATATTGGTCTAGAAAACCATCCCTTATGCATTCCAGGAAATCCTCCTCCACCGTATTGCTTCCAGTTTGGCTAGCCCAATCTATGTGCATATTAAAGTCGTTCTCATTTTTTGTCAGTTTTTCTCATTTTTTCTCTTTTTGTCTCATTTTTTCACATTTGTTTCTCATTTTTTCACATTTTTCTCAGTTTTTCTAATTTTTTCTCATTTTTTCTCATTTTTTTCTCCATTTTTCGCAATTTTTCTCTTTTTGTCTTATTTTTTGACGTTTTTTCTCAGTTTTTTTACATTTTTCTCAGTTTTTCGCAATTTTTCTCTCTTTGTCTCATTTTTTCTCATTTTTTCTCATTTACTCTGTTTTTCTCATTGTTTCTCAATTTTTCTCATTTTCTCCCTGCTTTTTCTTGTTTTTCATTTTTCTTAGATTTTTTCGGTCTTTTTATCAGTTTTTCGTTGTTTTTCTCAGATTTTTTCAGTTTTTCTCATTTGGGTTCCTCAGTTTTTCTCATTTGTTTTGCTCAGTTTTTCACATTTGTTTTTCTCAGTTTTTCACATTTGTTTTTCTCTGTTTTTCTCAGTTTTTCTCATTTGTTTTATCCAATTTTCCGTTTGTCTCATTTGTTCCCAGTTTTTCTCATTTGTTCGCATTTTTTCTGCAATTTTTCCGCTTTTTACTGATATTTTCACAGTTTTACATTTTTTACATTTTTTCTCAGTTTTCTCAGTTTTTGTCAGTTTTTTCTCATTTTTTTTCTTTTTGTCTCATTTTTTCAGATTTTTTTCTCAGTTTTTCACATTTTTCTCAGTTTTTCTCATTTGTTTTATCCAATTTTTCTGTTTTTCTCATTTGTTCCCAGTTTTTCTCATTTGTTCGCAATTTTTCTCATTTTTTCGCAGTTTTCTCATTTTTTCTCATTTTTTTCTCAGTTTTCGCAATTTTTCTCTTTTTGTCTTATTTTTTGACATTTTTTCTCAGTTTTTCACATTTTTTTCAGTTTTTCGCAATTTTTCTCTATGTGTCTCATTTTTTCTCAGTTTTGCTCAGTTTTCTCAGTTTTTCTCATTTTTTCTCTTTTTGTCTCATTTTTCAGATTTGTTTCTCATTTTTTCAGATTTTTCTCAGTTTTTCTCATTTTTTCTCATTTTTTTCTCAGTTTTTCTCATTTGATTTTCTGTTTCTCTCAGTTTTTCTGTTCTTTTCATTTGTTCTGTTTTGCTCATTTGGTTGCAGTTTTTCTCAGATGTTCTCATTTTTTCTCAGGTTTTCTCATTTATTCTTATTTTTTCACATTTTTTTCTCAGTTCTCAGTTTTTCACAATTTTTCTCATTTTGTCTCATTTTTTCACATTTTTTCTGTTTTTCTCATTTCTCTCATTTTTTTTTATCAGTTTGTCACAGTTTTCCTCATTTTTCCTCATTTTTTCTAATTTTTTTCTCAGTTTTTCTCATTTTTTGTCAGTTTTTCTCATTTTTTTCTCTTTTTGTCTCATTTTTTCACATTTTTTTCTCAGTTTTTCTAATTTTTTTCATTTTTGTTTTCACATTTCTTCTCAGTTTTTTCTCAGTTTTTCTCATTTGTTTTATCCAATTTTTCAGTTTTTCTCATTTGTTCCCAGTTTTTCTCATTTGTTCCCAATTTTTCTCATTTTTTTGCAGTTTTTCTCATTTTTTTCTCATTTTTTTCTCAGTTTTCGCAATTTTTCTCTTTTTGTCTTATTTTTTGTCAGTTTTTCTCATTTTACTCTGTTTTTCCATTTTTTCTCTGTTTTTCTCAGTTTTTCTCATTTGATTTTCTGTTTCTCTCAGTTTTTCTGTTCTTTTCATTTGTTCTGTTTTGCTCATTTGGTTGCAGTTTTTCTCAGATGTTCTCATTTTTTCTCAGGTTTTCTCATTTATTCTTATTTTTTCACATTTTTTCTCAGTTCTCAGTTTTTCACAATTTTTCTCATTTTGTCTCATTTTTTCACATTTTTTCTGTTTTTCTCATTTCTCTCATTTTTTTTTATCAGTTTGTCACAGTTTTCCTCATTTTTCCTCATTTTTTCTAATTTTTTTCTCAGTTTTTCTCATTTTTTGTCAGTTTTTCTCATTTTTTCTCTTTTTGTCTCATTTTTTCACATTTGTTTCTC
>NW_027251543.1:2500-17500 GCF_044704955.1 Pristiophorus japonicus
CTGTGCACAGTTCTGGTCTCCATATTATAAAAAGGATATAGAGGCACTGGAGATTATTGCTGGAAGATTTATAAGGGTGATACCAGAACAGAGAGAGGTTTAACTATCAGATGAGACTGAACAGGCTATGACACTTTTCTCCAGAAATGAGGAGGTGCTGAGTGACCTAAAGGAGGTAATTACATTTTGAAAAGGGTTCGATGGGGTAGATATAGAGACGATGATTCCACTTGTGTCGGGGATGAGCAGAATTAATGATGCCCGAAATACTGGCATTTATATCGCAACTAACACAACCACCAGATGTCTCAAAGTGCCTCACAGACAATGAAGTACTTTGGGAGTGTGGTCACTGTTGTAATGTGGGAAACGCCAATTTGTGCACAGCAAGCTCCCACACACAGCAACGATTTGATTGTCTGTTTTTTTCAGTGATGTTGTTTGAGGGATAAATATTGGCCCCAGGACACCGGGGAGAACTCCCCCTGCTCTTCTTCCAAATAGTGGCCCCGGGATCTTTTACATCCACCTGAGAGGGCAGACGGGGCCTCGGTTTAACGTCTCAAAAGACGGCACCTCCGACAGTGTGGCACTCCCTCAGTACTGCCCCTCCGACAGTGCGGCGCTCCCTCAGTACTGCCCCTCCGACAGTGCGGCGCTCCCTCAGTACTGCCCCTCCGACAGTGCGGGGCTCCCTCAGTACTGCCCCTCCGACAGTGCGGCGCTCCCTCAGTACTGCCCCTCCGACAGTGCGGCGCTCCCTCAGTACTGCCCCTCCGACAGTGCGGCGCTCCCTCAGTACTGCCCCTCCGACAGTGCGGCGCTCCCTCAGTACTGCCCCTCCGACAGTGCGGCGCTCCCTCAGTACTGCCCCTCCGACAGTGCGGTGCTCCCTCAGTACCGCCCCTCCGACAGTGCGGCGCTCCCTCAGTACTGCCCCTCCGACAGTGCGGCGTTCCCTCAGTACTGCCCCTCCGACAGTGCGGTGCTCCCTCAGTACCGCCCCTCCGACAGTGCGGGGCTCCCTCAGTACTGCCCCTCCGACAGTGCGGGGCTCCCTCAGTACTGCCCCTCCGACAGTACGGCTCTCCCTCAGTACTGCCCCTCCGACAGTAAATATAAGACAGTCACTAATAAATCCAATGGGGAATTCAGGAGAAACTTCTGTACCCAGAGAGCGGTGAGAATGTGGAACTCACTGCCACAGGGAGGGGTTGAGGTGAATCGTATCGATGTATTTAAGGGGAGGCTGGATAAACACATGAGAGGGAAAGGAATAGAAGGATCTGGTGATGGGCTGAGATGAAGAGGGGTGGGAGGGGGATGGAGTGGAGCATATACACGGACCAGTTGGACTAAGTGAGTGGGCAAAAATTTGTCAGATGGAGTATAATGTCGGAAAGTGTGAGGTCATGCACTTTGGCAGAAATAATCAGAAAAGCAAGTTATTATTTAACTGGAGAAAGATTGCAAAGTGCTGCAGTACAGCTGGACCTGGGGGTTACTTGTACATGAAACACAAAAGGTTAGTATGCAAGTACAGCAAGTGATCAGGAAGGCCAATGGTATCTTGGCCTTTATTGCAAAGGGGATGGAGTATAAAAGCAGGGAAGTCTTGCTCCAGTTATACAGGGTATTGGTGAGGCCACACCTGGAGTACTGCGTGCAGTTTTGCTCTCCGTATTTACGGAAGGATATACTTGCTTTGGAGGCAGTTCAGAGAAGGTTCACTCGGTTGATTCCGGAGATGAGGAGGTTGACTTATGAGGGAAGGTTGAGTAGGTTGGGCCTCTACTCATTGGAATTCAGAAGAATGAGAGGTGATCTTATGGAAACGTATCAGATTATGAGGGGGCTCGACAAGGTGGATGCAGAGAGGATGTTTCCACTGATGGGGGAGACTAGAACCAGGGGGCATGGTCTTAGAATAAGGGGCCGCCCATTTAAAATTGAGATGAGGAGGAATTTCTTCTCTCAGAGGGTTGCAAATCTGTGGAATTCTCTGTCCCAGAGAGCTGTGGAGGCTGGGACATTGAATATATTTAAGGCGGGAGATAGACAGATTTTTGAGCGATAAGGGAGTGAAGGGTTATGGGGAGCGGGCGGGGAAGTGGAGCTGAGTCCATGATCGGATCAGCCATGGTCGTATTAAATGGCGGAGCAGGCTCGAGGGGCCCAATGGCCCACTCCTGATCCTGTTTCTTATATTCTTCTGTTCTATGCTGTGAAATTCGATGTAATTGAATTGGAGATTACACTTGGAAGAAAACGTCAGTTCTTTGGCTGCAAAGCACTTTGGGATGTCTTGGGGTCATCAAAGGCACTATATAATGTCGGCCGGAAATAATCGACAGACCCCTCATAAATCTGAAGCAGCGGGGGGGGGGGTTAGATATCTCTGCTTGATTCCCCAGCGCAAGGCGAAGTGATTTGCGATTTATAACCAGTGTCAGTTTGACTGCAGAGAATAAGAAGCGAGATTCTAAATGTTTTGGGGTTCCTTGTCCCTCCCCATCGCCCGACTGCCCCCACCCCCGACAGACAACCCTGCGCAGAAGATAATTAAATTCTTTAATGAGGTAACACAAAGGGTTGATAAAGACAGTGCAGTAAGACGTTGTATAATCGCGGAATCGATGAAATTTACAGCGGGGACGGAGGCCATTTCGGCCCCCATCGTGTCCGCCTCGCTCCGGCCGACCAAGAGCTATCCCGGCCTAATCCTACTTTCCCGCTCTGGGTCCGTAGCCCTGCAGGTTACGGGACTTCAAGGTGCACGTCCAAATGTGGTGAGGGTTTCTGCCTCTACCCCCCTTTCAGGCCGTGAGGGTAATATCTCCAAGTTTGCAGATGACACTAAGCTGGGTGGTGGTGTGAGCTGTGAGGAGGACGCTAAGAGGCTGCAGGGTGACTTGGACAGGTTAGGTGAGTGGGCAAATGCATGGCAGATGCAGTATAATGTGGATAAATGTGAGGTTATCCACTTTGGGGGCAAAAACAGGAAGGTAGAATATTATCTGAATGGTGACGGATTAGGAAAAGGGGAGGTGCAACGAGACCTGGGTGTCATGGTACATCAGTCATTGAAGGTTGGCATGCAGGTACAGCAGGCGGTGAAGAAGGCAAATGACATGTTGGCCTTCATAGCGAGGGGATTTGAGTATAGGAGCAGGGAGGTCTTACTGCAGTTGTACAGGGCCTTGGTGAGGTCACACCTGGAATATTGTGTTCAGTTTTGGTCTCCTAATCTGAGGAAGGACATTCTTGCTATTGAGGGAGTGCAGCGAAGGTTCACCAGACTGATTCCCGGGATGGCAGGACTGACATATGAGGAGAGACTGGATCAATTGGGCTTATATTCACTGGAATTTAGAAGGATGAGAGGGGATCTCATAGAAACATATAAAATTCTGACGGGATTGGACAGGTTAGATGCAGGAAGAATGTTCCCGATGTTGGGGAAGTCCAGAACCAGGGGTCACAATCTAAGGATAAGGGGTAAGCCATTTAGGACCGAGATGAGGAGAAACTTCTTCACTCAGAGAGTGGTGAACCTGTGGAATTCTCTACCACAGAGAGTTGTTGGGGCCAGTTCGTTAGATATATTCAAAAGAGAGTTAGATGTGGCCCTTACGGCTAAAGGGATCAAGGGGTATGGAGAGAAAGCAGGAAAGGGGTACTGAGGGAATGATCAGCCATGATCATATTGAATGGTGGTGCAGGCTCGAATGGCCGATTGGCCTATTCCTGCACCTATTTTCTATGTTTCTATGCGCTCTGGTTGTTGATCCCTCTGCCAAGGGAAACAGGTCCTTCCTATCCACTCTATCCATGCCCCTCATCATTTTATACACCTCAATCAGGTCTCCCCTCAGCCTTCTCTGTTCCAAAGAAAACAGACCCAGCCTATCCAATCTTTCCTCATCGCTAAAATTCTCCAGTCCCGGCAACATCCTGGTAAATCTCCTCTGTACCCTCTCCAGTGCAACATCCTGGTAAATCTCCTCTGTACCCTCTCCAGTGCAACATCCTGGTAAATCTCCTCTGTACCCTCTCCAGTGCAACATCCTGGTAAATCTCCTCTGTACCCTCTCCAGTGCAACATCCTGATAAATCTCTTCTGTACCCTCTCCAGTGCAACATCCTGGTAAATCTCCTCTGTACCCTCTCCAGTGCAACATCCTGGTAAATCTCCTCTGTACCCTCTCCAGTGCAACATCCTTGTAAATCTCCTCTGTACCCTCTCCAGTGCAACATCCTGGTAAATCTCCTCTGTACCCTCTCCAGTGCAACATCCTGGTAAATCTCCTCTGTACCCTCTCCAGTGCAACATCCTGGTAAATCTCCTCTGTACCCTCTCCAGTGCAACATCCTGGTAAATCTCCTCTGTACCCTCTCCAGTGCAACATCCTGGTAAATCTCCTCTGTACCCTCTCCAGTGCAATCACATCCTTCCTGTAATGTGGTGACCAGAACTGCACGCAGTACTCCAGCTGTGGCCTAATCAGTGTTTTACACAGTTCAAGCATAACCCTCCCTGCCCTTGTATTCCATGCCTCGGCCAATAACGGCAAGTATTCCGTATGTCTGCTTAAGGAAATGGCCCTAGAAATAGTGGATGCATTGGTGATCATTTTCCAACAGTCTATCGACTCTGGATCAGTTCCTATGGACTGGAGGGTAGCTAATGTAACACCACTTTTTAAAAAAGGAGGGAGAGAGAAAACGGGTAATTATAGACCGGTCAGCCTGACATCAGTAATGGGGAAAATGTTGGAATCAATTATTAAAGATGAAATAGCAGCGCATTTGGAAAGCAGTGACAGGATCGGTCCAAGTCAGCATGGATTTATGAAAGGGAAATCATGCTTGACAAATCTTCTAGAATTTTTTGAGGATGTAACTGGTTGAGAGGATAAGGGAGAACCAGTGGATGTGGTGTATTTGGACTTTCAAAAGGCTTTTGACAAGGTCCCACACAAGAGATTAGTGTGCAAAATTAAAGCACGTGGTATTGGGGGTAATGTACTGACGTGGATAGAGAACTGGTTGGCAGACAGGAAGCAGAGAGTCGGGATAAACGGGTCCTTTTCAGAATGACAGGCAGTGACTAGTGGGGTGCCGCAGGGTTCAGTGCTGGGACCCCAGCTATTTACAATATACATTAATGATTTAGACAATGGAATTGAATGTAATATCTCCAAGTTTGCAGATGACACTAAGCTGGGTGGAGGTGTGAGCTGTGAGGAGGATGCTAAGAGGCTGCAGGGTGACTTGGACAGGTTAGGTGAGTGGGCAAATACATGGCAGATGCAGTATAATGTGGATAAATGTGAGGTTATCCACTTTGGGGGCAAAAACGCGAAGGCAGAATATTATCTGAATGGTGACAGATTAGGAAAAGGGGAGGTGCAACGAGACCTGGGTGTCATGGTACATCAGTCATTGAAGGTTGGCATGCAGGTACAGCAGGCGGTGAAGAAGGCAAATGGCATGTTGGCTTTCATAGCGAGGGGATTTGAGTATAGGAGCAGGGAGGTCTTACTGCAGTTGTACAGGGTCTTGGTGAGGCCACACCTGGAATATTGTATACAGTTTTGGTCTAATCTGAGGAAGGACGTTCTTGCTATTGAGGGAGTGCAGCGAAGGTTCACCAGACTGATTCCCGGGATGGCAGGACTGACATATGAAGAAAGACTGGATCGACTGGGCTTATAGTCACTGGAATTTAGAAGGATGAGAGGGGATCTCAGAGAAACAAATAAAATTCTGACTGGATTGGACAGGTTAGATGCAGGAAGAATGTTCCCGATGTTGGGGAAGTCCAGAACCAGGGGTCACAGTCTAAGGATAAGGGGTAAGCCATTTAGGACCCAGATGAGGAGAAACTTCTTCACCCAGAGAGTGGTGAACCTGTGGAATTCTCGACCACAGAGAGTTGTTGGGGCCAGTTCGTTGGATATATTCAAAAGGGAGTTAGATGTGGCCCTTACGGCTAAAGGGATCAAGGGGTATGGAGAGAAGGCAGGAATGGGGTACTGAGGGAATGATCAGCCATGATCATATTGAATGGTGGTGCAGGCTCGAAGGGCCGAATGGCCTACTCCTGCACCTATTTTCTATGTTTCGATGTTTCTAACCACCTTATCCACCTGGCCTGCTACCTTCAGGGATCTGTGGACCTGCACTCCCAGGTCCCTCTGTTCCTCTACACCTCTCAGTGTCCTACCATTTAATGTGTATTCCCTCGCCTTGCTAGCCCTCCCCAGATACATCACCTCACACTTCTCCGGATTAAACTCCATTTGCCACTGCTCTGCCCACCTGACCAGTTCATCGATATCTTCCTGCAGTCCACAGCTTTCTTCATCATTATCAAACACACGGACTGTTGTAGTATCATCTGCAAACACCTTAATCATACGCCCTACATTCAAGTCTAGATCATTGCTGTTACCTCCAGACTTGACTATTCCAACGCACTCCTGACTGGCCGCCCACATTCTACCCGACGTAAACTAGAAGTGATCCAAAACTCGGCTGCCTTCGTGTCCTAACTCGCACCGAGTCCCGCTCACCCATCACCCCCTGTGCTCACTGTCCCCGTGTCCTAACTCACACCGAGTCCCACTCACCCATCACCCCCTGTGCTCACTGACCCCGTGTCCTAACTCGCACCGAGTCCCACTCACCCATCACCCCCTGTGCTCACTGCCCCCGTGTCCTAACTCACACCCAGTCCCGCTCACCCATCACCCCCTGTGCTCACTGCCCCCGTGTCCTAACTCACACCCAGTCCCACTCACCCATCACCCCCTGTGCTCACTGACCCCGTGTCCTAACTTGCACCGAGTCCCGCTCACCCATCACCCCCTGTGCTCACTGCCCCCGTGTCCTAACTTGCACCGAGTCCCACTCACCCATCACCCCCTGTGCTCGCTGACCCCGTGTCCTAACTCACACCCAGTCCCTCTCACCCATCACCCCCTGTGCTCACTGACCCCGTGTCCTAACTCGCACCGAGTCCCGCTCACCCATCACCCCCTGTGCTCACTGACCCCGTGTCCTAACTCACACCCAGTCCCACTCACCCATCACACTCTGTGCTCACTGACCCGTGTCCTAACTCACACCCAGTCCCACTCACCCATCACCCCCTGTGCTCACTGCCCCCGTGTCCTAACTCGCACCCAGTCCCGCTCACCCATCACCCCCTGTGCTCACTGACCCGTGTCCGAACTCGCACCGAGTCCCACTCACCCATCACCCCCTGTGCTCACTGCCCCGTGTCCTAACTCGCACCGAGTCCCTCTCACCCATCACCCCCTGTGCTCGCTGACCCCGTGTCCTAACTCGCACCCAGTCCCGCTCACCCATCACCCCCTGTGCTCGCTGACCGATGTTGGCTCCCGGTTAAGCAACGCCTCGATTTCAAAATTCTCATCCTGGTTTAAAAATCCCTCCATGGCCTCCTCACCCCCTCCTTATCTTTAACCACCTCTAGCCCACTACACCCCTCCCTATCTCTGTAACCTCCTCCAGCCCACTACACCCCTCCCTATCTCTGTAACCTCCTCCAGCCCACTACACCCCTCCCTATCTCTGTAACCTCCTCCAGCCCCTACACCCCTCCCTATCTCTGTAACCTCCTCCAGCCGCTACACCCCTCCCTATCTCTGTAACCTCCTCCAGCCTCTACACCCCTCCCTATCTCTGTAACCTCCTCCAGCCCCTACACCCCTCCCTATCTCTGTAACCCCCTCCAGCCCCTACACCCCTCCCTATCTCTGTAACCCCCTCCAGTCCCTACACCCCTCCCTATCTCTGTAACCTCCTCCAGCCCCTACACCCCTCCCTATCTCTGTAACCTCCTCCAGCCGCTACACCCCTCCCTATCTCTGTAACCCCCTCCAGTTCCTACACCCCTCCCTATCTCTGTAACCTCCTCCAGCCCCTACACCCCTCTCTATCTCTGCAAACTCCTCCAGGCACTACACCCCTCCCTATCTCTGTAACCTCCAAGAGACCTTACACACCTCCCTATCTCTGTAAAGCTCCCTCTACACTGTCCCATCAAACACTCCCAGGGCAGGTACAGGGGGTTAGATACAGAGTAAAGCTCCCTCTACACTGTCCCATCAAACACTCCCAGGGCAGGTACAGGGGGTTAGATACAGAGTAGAGCTCCCTCTACACTGTCCCATCAAACACTCCCAGGGCAGGTACAGGGGGTTAGATACAGAGTAAAGCCCCCTCTACACTGTCCCATCAAACACTCCCAGGGCAGGTACAGGGGGTTAGATACAGAGTAAAGCTCCCTCTACACTGTCCCATCAAACACTCCCAGGGCAGGTACAGGGGGTTAGATACAGAGTAAAGCCCCCTCTACACTGTCCCATCAAACACTCCCAGGGCAGGTACAGGGGGTTAGATACAGAGTAAAGCTCCCGCTACACTGTCCCATCAAACACTCCCAGGGCAGGTACAGGGGGTTAGATACAGAGTAAAGCTCCCTCTACACTGTCTCATCAAACACTCCCAGGGCAGGTACAGCACGGGTTAGATACAGAGTAAAGCTCCCTCTACACTGTCCCATCAAACACTCCCAGGGCAGGTACAGCACGGGTTAGATACAGAGTAAAGCTCCCTCTACACCGTCCCATCAAACACTCCCAGGGCAGCTTATTCCCCATTTCCCGACATTGATCCCTCGGTGAGCGCGAATGCTATCTTGCTGTCAGATTAGGGGCAGTTTTGCGCTGCGTGTATACTGTCGGAACCTTACTGAGAATTTCCGAAACTCACTCACCGTCTCCCAAAATCCCTCCTTTCCCTCGCTCTCTACTGACTCCTTAAAATCTGCATCAACACTCGTCTGAAAGGTTGTGAGGGGGAAAGAATTGATAATGTGGCAATGTTCCCCTGAAACTCGATGGGATAAGAACATCAGAAATAGGAGCAGGAGTCGGCCATTGGGCCCCTCGAGCCTGCTCCGCCATTTAATACGATCATGGCTGCTCCGATCATGGAGGCTGTTCAGAGAAGGTTCACTCGGTTGATTCCGGAGATGAGGGGGTTGACTTATGAGGAAAGGTTGAGTAGATTGGGCCTCTACTCATTGGAATTCAGAAGAATGAGAGGTGATCTTATGGAAACGTATCAGATTATGAGGGGGCTCGACAAGGTGGATGCAGAGAGGATGTTTCCACTGATGGGGGAGACTAGAACTAGGGGGCATGGTCTTAGAATAAGGGGCCGCCCATTTAAAACTGAGATGAGGAGGAATTTCTTCTCTCAGAGGGTTGTAAATCTGTGGAATTCTCTGCCCCAGAGAGCTGTGGAGGCTGGGACATTGAATATATTTAAGGTGGAGATAGACAGATTTTTGAGCGATAAGGGAGTGAAGGGTTATGGGGAGCGGGCGGGGAAGTGGAGCTGAGTCCATGATCGGATCAGCCATGGTCGTATTAAATGGCGGAGCAGGCTCGAGGGGCCGAATGGCTCACTCCTGCTCCTGTTTCTTACGTTCCCAAGTCCTCCCTCAGCGCAGTACCGTACCATGATTCAACGTTGCGGGAACTCACGTGTTGGGCGTGACTGTCATCTGGGAGGGCCGAGGCAATGGCCGATGGTTGGTTGATGACGACATCTCTGGCCAGCTGTCTCGGTGTCAGAGGTGGGTAGCTGGCGTACTCCGGTGTGTGTGCATCGTCTCGCGGGACGCGGGGTGTCCCTTGGAGGGGGATTATCGAGGTGTCCGCAGCAATCCGGACCCTCGGTTCAACGCCAACATTCTCCGGAGCACCTGTGGGAGTCGGGGAGAGAAAGGAAGGAGGCGGGGGGGGGTGGGCGGGGAACGGAGGAGAGGAGGGAACGACGGAAAGGTCTGTAAGTCTTTCAATGTTCACAACCGCTCGCGCGCACACACTCACGCCACTCCCGGACACATACACACACACACGCTTACCATGGGACAGTGTAGAGGGAGCTTTACTCTGTATCTAACCCCCTGTACCTGCCCTGGGAGTGTTTGATGGGACAGTGTAGAGGGAGCTTTACTCTGTATCTAACCCCGTGTACCTGCCCTGGGAGTGTTTGATGGGACAGTGTAGAGGGAGCTTTACTCTGTATCTAACCCCCTGTACCTGCCCTGGGAATGTTTGATGGGACAGTGTAGAGGGAGCTTTACTCTGTATCTAACCCCCTGTACCTGTCCTGGGAATGTTTGATGGGACAGTGTAGAGGGAGCTTTACTCTGTATCTAACCCCGTGCTGTGCCTGCCCCGGGAGTGTTTGATGGGACAGTGTAGAGGGAGCTTTACTCTGTATCTAACCCCCTGTGCCTGTCCTGGGAGTGTTTGATGGGACAGTGTAGAGGGAACTTTACTCTGTATCTAACCCCCTGTACCTGCCCTGGGAGTGTTTGATGGGACAGTGTAGAGGGAGCTTTACTCTGTATCTAACCCCCTGTACCTGCCCTGGGAATGTTTGATGGGACAGTGTAGAGGGAGCTTTACTCTGTACCTAACCCCCTGTGCCTGTCCTGGGAGTGTTTGATGGGACAGTGTAGAGGGAGCTTTACTCTGTATCTAACCCCCTGTACCTGCCCTGAGAGTGTTTGATGGGACAGTGTAGTGGGAGCTTTACTCTGTATCTAACCCCCTGTACCTGCCCTGGGAGTGTTTGATGGGGACAGTGTAGAGGGAGCTTTACTCTGTATCTAACCCCCTGTACCTGCCCTGGGAGTGTTTGATGGGACAGTGTAGAGGGAGCTTTACTCTGTATCTAACCCACTGTACCTGCCCTGGGAGTGTTTGATGGGACAGTGTAGAGGGAGCTTTACTCTGTATCTAACCCCCTGTACCTGCCCTGGGAGTGTTTGATGGGACTGTGTGGAGGGAGCTTTACTCTGTTCGGGAGTAAAGTGTTGTGTTTACGTACTTGGTGCCGCGGACTCAGTTTCCCGTTGTATCCGGGTCTCCCTCTGTATCGCCCCTGCTTGCTGCTCGAGTTTTCGCTCTAGGATCTTCACGTACTCCAGCAGTTCCTGAATAATGTGACAGAGTGGGTTAGGAGTTCCGAGTAGAGCGCTTGCTTTGGGAGTCTCGTGTCTGGGGGGGAATCATGCGGACAATGTGGCCCTGCCCAGCGGAGCTGGTCGAGTGTGGTCAGTGCTTCGATGCTGGGGATGTTGGCCTGGTCGAGGACGCTAACGTTGGTGCGTCTGTCCTCCCAATGCAATTATATCGGGCCCTGGTGAGACCAGACCTGGAGTATTGTGCACAGTTTTGGTCTCCTTACCCAAGGAAAGATGTACTTGCAATTGAGGGAGTGCAACGAAGGTTCACCAGACTGATTCCTGGGATGAGTGATTGTCCAATGAGGAGAGATTGAGCAGACTGCGTAGATATTCTCCAGAGTTGAGAAGAATGAGGAACATAAGAACATAAGAAATAGGAGCAGGAGTGGGCCATTGGGCCCCTCGAGCCTGCTCCGCCATTTAATACGACCGTGGCTGATCCGATCATGGACTCAGCTCCACTTCCCCGCCCGCTCCCCATAACCCTTCACTCCCTTATCGCTCAAACATCTGTCTATCTCCACCTTAAATATATTCAATGACCCAGCCTCCACAGCTCTCTGGGGCAGAGAATTCCACAGATTTACAACCCTCTGAGAGAAGAAATTCCTCCTCATCTCAGTTTTAAATGGGCGGCCCCTTATTCTAAGACCATGCCCCCTAGTTCTAGTCTCCCCCATCAGTGGGAACATCCTCTCTGCATCCACCTTGTCGAGCCCCCTCATAATCTTATACGTTTCCATAAGATCACCTCTCATTCTTCTGAACTCCAATGAGTAGAGGCCCAACCTACTCAACCTTTCCTCATAAGTCAACCCCCTCATCTCCGGAATCAACCGAGTGAACCTTCTCTGAACTGCCTCCAAAGCAAATATATCCTTTCGTAAATACGGAGACCAAAACTGCACGCAGTACTCCAGGTGTGGCCTCACCAATACCCTGTATAACTGGAGCAAGACTTCCCTGCTTTTATACTCCATCCCCTTTGCAATAAAGGCCAAGATACCATTGGCCTTCCTGATCACTTGCTGTACCTGCGTACTAACCTTTTGTATTTCATGCACAAGTAACCTCCAGGTCCCGCTGTACTGCGGCACTTTGCAATCTTTCTCCATTTAAATAATAACTTGCTCTATGATTTTTTTCTGCCAAAGTGGATGACCTCACACTTTCCAACATTATACTCCATCTGACAAATGTTTGCCCACTCACTTAGCCTGTCTGTGTCCTTTTGCAGATTTTTTGTGTCCTCCTCACACATTGCTTTTCCTCCCATCTTTGTATCGTCAGCAAACTTGTCTACGTTACACTCAGTCCCTTCTTCCAAGTGGTTAATATAGATTGTAAATAGTTGGGGACCCAGCACTGATCCCTGTGACACCCCACTAGTTACTGATTGCCAACCAGAGAATGAACCATTTATCCCGACTCTCTGTTCTCTGTTAGTTAGCCAATCCTCTATCCAGGCTTATATATTACCCCCAGGTTATCGCATTGAAACGAACAAAAACTGTACACAATACTCCACGTGTGGTCTTCATAATCAACCACACATAGAACCATAGAAACATAGAAAAATAGGTGCAGGAGTAGGACATTTGGCCCTTCGAACCTGCACCACCATTCAATAAGATCATGGCTGATCATTCCCTCAGTAATATATATTAACGATTTAGTTGAAGGAATTGAGTACAATATCTCCAAGTTTGCAGATGACACTAAGTTGGGTGGCGGTGTGAGCTGTGAGGAGGATGCTAAGAGGCTGCAGGGTGACTTGGACAGGTTAGGTGAGTGGGGCAAATGCATGGCAGATGCAGTATAATGTGGATAAATGTGAGGTTATCCACTTTGGGGGTAAAAACAGGAAGGCAGAATATTATCTGAATGGTGACAGATTAGGAAAAGGGGAGGGGCAACGAGACCTGGGTGTCATGGTTCATCAGTCATTGAAAGTTGGCATGCAGGTACAGCAGGCGGTGAAGAAGGCAAATGGTATGTTGGCCTTCATAACGAGAGGATTTGAGTATAGGAGCAGGGAGGTCTTACTGCAGTTGTACAGGGCCTGGGTGAGGCCACACCTGGAATATTGTGTACAGTTTTGTTCTCCTAATCTGAGGAAGGACGTTCTTGCTATTGAGGGAGTGCAGCGAAGGTTCACCAGACTGATTCCAGGGATGGCAGGACTGACATATGAAGAAAGACTGGATCGACTGGGCTTATATTCACTGGAGTTTAGAAGAATGAGAGGGGATCTCATAGAAACATATAAAATTCTGACGGCATTGGACAGGTTAGATGCAGGAAGAATGTTCCCAATGTTGGGGAAGTCCAGAACCAGGGGTCACAGTCTAAGGATAAGGGGTAAGACATTTACGACCCAGATGAGGAGAAACTTCTTCACCCAGAGAATTGTGAACCTGTGGAATTCTCTACCACAGAGAGTTGTTGGGACCAGTTCGTTGGATATATTCAAAAGGGAGTTAGATGTGGTCCTTACGGCTAAAGAGATCAAGGGGTATGGAGAGAAAGCAGGAAAGGGGTACTGAGGGAATGATCAGCCATGATCTTATTGAATGGTGGTGCAGGCTCGAAGGGCCGAATGGCCTACTCCTGCACCTATTTTCTCTGTTTCTATGTTACCCCATTCCTGCTTTCTCTCCATACCCCTTGATCCCTTTAGCCGTAAGGGCCACATCTAACTCCCTCTTGAATCTATCCAACGAACTGGCCCCCAACAAACTCTCTGCGGCAGGGAATTCCACAGGTTCACAACACGGCCGATTTTTGTATCATCTGCAAACTTCTGAAACCATACCCGCTATATTCAAGTCTAGATCATTGATGTATACCACACAAATCGAGGGACCCAGCTCTGAGCCCTGCGGAACCCCACTGGATACAGCCTTCCAGTCACAGAAACACCCATCAACCATTACCCTTTGCTTCCTGCCTGGAAGCCAATTTTGGATCCAACTTGCCACTTTGCCCTGGATCCCACGGGCTGTTACCTTTGTCGTGTCATGAATAAGATGAGAAAATAATCGTGAAGGCTAATGGAACGCTGGCCTTTATATCCAGACGACTGGAATACAAGGGGGGTAGAGGTTATGCTGCACTGTACAAAGCCCTGGTTAGACCACACCTGGGGCACTGTGAGCAGTTCTGGGCCCCACACCTTGGGGGAGGGTATATTGGGCTCGGAGTTAGTGCAGCCTGGGTTTACCAGAACAATACCCGCACTCCGAGGGTTAAGTTACGAGGGGAGATTACACAAATTGTATTCGCTGGAATTTAGAACATTAAGGGCCGATTTGATCGAAGTTTTCAGGATATTAACATCGCCCGTCCCTGCACCCCCCTGCCTCAGCTGATACACTGCTGAAACCCTCATCCGTGCCCCCGTTACCTCCAGACTTGACTATTCCAGCGCGTTGCGCTCCTGGCCGGCCTCTCACATTCTACCCGACGTAAACTAGAGGTGATCCAAAACTCGGCTGTTCACCCCGTGTCCTAACTCACACCCAGTCCCACTGTGCTCACTGCCCCCGTGTCCTAACTCGCACTGTGTCCCGCTCATCCATCACCCCCTGTGCTCACTGACCCCGTGTCCTAACTCGCACCGAGCCCGCTCACCTATCACCCCCTGTGCTCACTGACCCCGTGTCCTAACTCGCACCGAGTCCCGCTCACCCATCACCCCCTATGCTCACTGACCCCGTGTCCTAACTCGCACCCAGTCCCGCTCACCCATCACCCCCTGTGCTCACTGACCCCGTGTCCTAACTCGCACCGAGTCCCACTCACCCATCACCCCCTGTGCTGACCCCGTGTCCTAACTCGCACCCAGTCCCGCTCACCCATCACCCCCTGTGCTCACTGCCCCCGTGTCCTAACTCGCACCCAGTCCCGCTCACCCATCA
>NW_027251543.1:20000-22500 GCF_044704955.1 Pristiophorus japonicus
CGACAGTGCAGCACTCCCTCAGTACCGCCCCTCCGACAGTACGTCGCTCCCTCATTACCGCACTGTCGGAGTTGCCGTCTTTTGGATGAGACGTTAAACCGAGGCCCCGTCTGCCCTCTCAGGTGGATGTAAAAAATCCCACGGCCACTATTTGGAAGAAGAGCAGGGGGAGTTCTCCCCGGTGTCCTGGGGCCAATATTTATCCCTCAATCAACATCACTAAAAAACAGATGATCCGGGTCATTATCACATCGCTGTGTGTGGGAGCTTGCTGTGCGCAAATTGGCGTTACCCACATTACAACAGTAAGCGCACTCCCAAAGTACTTCATTGGCTGTAAAGTGCTTTTAGACATCCGGTGGTCGTGAAAGGCGCTATATAAATGCAAGTCTTTCTTTCATTAACCATTAACCAAGTGGGGTGTCACAGGGATCAGTCCTGGGGCCCCAACTATTTACAATCTATATTAACCACTTGGAAGAAGGGACTGAGTGTAACGTAGACAAGTTTGCTGACGATACAAAGATGGGAGGAAAAGCAATGTGTGAGGAGGACACAAAAAATCTGCAAAAGGACACAGACAGGCTCAGTGAGTGGGCAAAAATTTGTCAGATGGAGTATAATGTTGGAAAGTGTGAGGTCATGCATTTTGGCAGAAATAATCAGAAAAGCAAGTTATAGTTTAAATGGAGAAAGATTGCAAAGTGCTGCAGTACAGCGGGACCTGGGGGTTACTTGTGCATGAAACACAAAAGGTTAGTATGCAGGTACAGCAAGTGATCAGGAAGGCCAATGGTATCTTGGCCTTTATTGCAAAGGGGATGGAGTATAAAAGCAGGGAAGTCTTGCTCCAGTTATACGGGATATTGGTGAGGCCACACCTGGAGTACTGCGTGCAGTTTTGCTCTCCGTATTTACGAAAGGATATACTTGCTTTGGAGGCAGTTCAGAGAAGGTTCACTCGGTTGATTCCGGAGATGAAGGGGTTGACTTATGAGGAAAGGTTGAGTAGGTTGGGCCTCTACTCATTGGAGTTCAGAAGAATGAGAGGTGATCTTATGGAAACGTATCAGATTATGAGGGGGGCTCGACAAGGTGGATGCAGAGAGGATGTTCCCACTGATGGGGGAGACTAGAACTAGGGGGCATGGTCTTAGAATAAGGGGCCGCCCATTTAAAACTGAGATGAGGAGGAATTTCTTCTCTCAGAGGGTTGTAAATCTGTGGAATTCTCTGCCCCAGAGAGCTGTGGAGGCTGGGACATTGAATATATTTAAGGGGGAGATAGACAGATTTTTGAGCGATAAGGGAGTGAAGGGTTATGGGGAGCGGGCGGGGAAGTGGAGCTGAGTCCATGATCGGATCAGCCATGGTCCTTTTAAATGGCGGAGCAGGCTCGAGGGGCCGAATGGCCCACTCCTGCTCCTAGTTCTTCTGTTCTTATGTTCTTAAATTAATCCTGCTAATCAACATAACAAAAACAGATGATCTGTGTCAGTGACTAATGGGGTACCAGAATGGCAGGCAGTGACTAGTGGGGTACCGCAAGGTTCTGTGCTGGGGTCCCAGCTGTTTACATTGTACATTAATGATTTAGACGAGGGGATTGAGTGTAATATCTCCAAGTTTGCAGATGACACTAAGCTGGGTGGCGGTGTGAGCTGTGAGGAGGATGCTAAGAGGCTGCAGGGTGACTTGGACAGGTTAGGTGAGTGGGCAAATGCATGGCAGATGCAGTATAATGTGGATAAATGTGAGGTTATCCACTTTGGGGGCAAAAACAGGAAGGCAGAATATTATCTGAACGGTGACAGATTAGGAAAAGGGGAGGTGCAACGAGACCTGGGTGTCATGGTACATCAGTCATTGAAAGTTGGCATGCAGGTACAGCAGGTGGTGAAGGCGGCAAATGGCATGTTGGCCTTCATAGCGAGAGGATTTGAGTATAGGAGCAGGGAGGTCTTACTGCAGTTGTACAGGCCTTGGTGAGGCCACACCTGGAATATTGTGTTCAGTTTTGGTCTCCTAATCTGAGGAAGGACATTCTTGCTATTGAGGGAGTGCAACGAAGGTTCACCAGACTGATTCCCGGGATGGCGGGACTGACATATCAAGAAAGACTGGATCAATTGGGCTTATATTCACTGGAGTTCAGAAGGATGAGAGGGGATCTCATAGAAACGTATAAAATTCTGACGGGACGGGACAGGTTAGATGCAGGAAGAATGTTCCCGATGTTGGGGAAGTCCAGAACCAGGGGTCACAGTCTAAGGATAAGGGGTAAGCCATTTAGGACCGAGATGAGGAGAAACTTCTTCACCCAGAGAGTGGTGAACCTGTGGAATTCTCTACCACAGAGAGTTGTTGGGACCAGTTCATTGGATATATTCAAAAGGGAGTTAGATGTGACCCTTACGGCTAAAGGGATCAAGGGGCATGGAGAGAAAGCAGGAATGGGGTACTGAGGGAATGATCAGCCATGATCATATTGAATGGCGGT
>NW_027251543.1:27500-30000 GCF_044704955.1 Pristiophorus japonicus
GATAAGGGAGTGAAGGGTTATGGGGAGCGGGCGGGGAAGTGGAGCTGAGTCCATGATCGGATCAGCCATGATCGTATTAAATGGCGGAGCAGGCTCGAGGGGCCGTATTGCCCGCTCCTGCTCCTATTTCTTATGTTCTTAAATAGTGTGGGCGGAGGAGGGCAAAGATAGATCCTTGGGGGACATTAAACCTCACCTTGGCCTTTCCAGCCGTGGCCAACATCTGCTCCAGCCTCTGAACCTCCTCCCTCAGTGCCTCTACCTGCACTTCCCTCTCGACCTGCACTCGGCACAGCGCACGGCTATCCCAGTTCAAGGTATCCAGTTGGGCCTGCAGAGAACGGTTAAAAAAAAAACCCCATGTTAAATGCCGTTGCCGGAACGCGCGTAGGTGGAAAACGGAATCTGGCGCGACGCACACTGTAGTCGAATAGCCCGCCGGCGGCCGGTCCGTGTCGGAGGTGGGCGAAGAGGGCCTCTTGGGAACTGTGCCCCTCACCCCTCCAACCCACCCCACCTCACCATAAGGTCAGAAGTGCTGATGTTCGCGGATGACTGCAGAGTGTTCATAAGAACGTAAGAAACAGGAGCAGGAGTGGGCCACTCGGCCCCTCGAGCCTGCTCGGCCACTTAATACGACCGTGGCTGATCCGATCATGGACTCAGCTCCACTTCCCCGCCCGCTCCCCATAACCCTTCACTCCCTTATCGCTCAAACATCTGTCTATCTCCACCTTAAATATATTCAATGTCCCAGCCTCCACAGCTCTCTGGGGCAGAGAATTCCACAGATTTACAACCCTCTGAGAGAAGAAATTCCTCCTCATCTCAGTTTTAAATGGGTGGCCCCTTATTCTAAGACCATGCCCCCTAGTTCTAGTCTCCCCCATCAGTGGGAACATCCTCTCTGCATCCACCTTGTCGAGCCCCCTCATAATCTTATACATTTCGTTAAGATCACCTCTCATTCTTCTGAATTCCAATGAGTAGAGGCCCAACCTACTCAACCTTTCCTCATAAGTCAACCCCCTCATCCCCGGAATCAACCGAGTGAACCTTCTCTGAACTGCCTCCAAAGCAAGTATATCCTTCCTTAAATACGGAGACCAAAACTGCACGCAGTACTCCAGGTGTGGCCTCACCAATACCCTGTGTAACTGGAGCAAGACTTCCCTGCTTTTATACTCCATCCCCTTTGCAATAAAGGCCAAGATACCATTGGCCTTCCTGATCACTTGCTGTACCTGCATACTAACCTTTTGTGTTCCATGTACAAGTACCCCCAGGTCCCACTGTACTGCGGCACTTTGCAATCTTTCTCCATTTAAATAATAACTTGCTGTTTGATTTTTTTCTGCCAAAGTGCATGACCTCACACTTTCCAACATCATACTCCATCTGACAAATTTTTGCCCACTCACTGAGCCTGTCTGTGTCCTTTTGCAGATTTTTTGTGCCCTCCTCACACATTGCTTTTCCTCCCATCTTTGTATCGTCAGCAAACTTGTCTACGTTACACTCAGTCCCTTCTTCCAAGTGGTTAATATAGATTGTAAATAGTTGGGGACCCAGCACTGATCCCTGTGACACCCCACTAGTTACTGATTGCCAACCAGAGAATGAACCATTTATCCCGACTCTCTGTTTTCTGTTAGTTAGCCAATCCTCTATCCATGCTAATATATTACCCCCAACCCCGTGAACTTTTATCTTGTGCAGTAAACTTTCATGTGGCACCTTGTCAAATGTCTTCTGGAAATCCAAATACACCACATCCACTGGTTCCCCTTTATCCACCCTGTTTGTTACATCCTCAAAGAACTCCAGCAAATTTGTCAAACATGACTTCCCCTTCATAAATCCATGCTGACTCTGCCTGACCGAATTTTGCTTTTCCAAATGCCCTGCTATTGCTTCTTTAATAATGGACTCCAACATTTTCCCAACCACAGATGTTAGGCTAACTGCTCTATAGTTCCCTGCTTACTGTCTGCCTCCTGTTTTAAATAGGGGCGTTACAAGTCATTAATGTAGATTGCTCAGTGACATCCGCAATCCCTCATTAGATGGAGCAGTCCGTGGCTGCTTACAGCAAGACCTGGACAACATTCAAGTTAAATTTGTACCACACAAGTGTCAGGCAAAGACTACCTCCAACAAGCGAGAGTTTAACCACAGCCCCGTGACTCCCAACGGCATTCTCATCGCGGAATCCCGCACCATCAACATCCCGGGGATGTCACCATTGACCAGAAAGTTAACCGGACCAGCCACATAAATACTGTGGGAATGAGAGCGGGTCAGAGGCTGGGTATTCTGCGGCCAGTGTCTCACCTCCCGAGTCCCTTCCCACCATCGACAAGACACCAGTCAGGAGTGTGAGGGAACACTCCCCACTTGCCTGGATGGTGCAGCTCCAACAAACACTCGAGAAGCTCGACACCATCCAGGACAAAGCAGTCCGCCTCGGTTGTGAACAGACTGGTTCCGCCTCAGACAG
>NW_027251543.1:35000-40000 GCF_044704955.1 Pristiophorus japonicus
CACCCACACCCCATACCTCTCAAGCCCACCTGCCTGCTCTCTAACTCTGGGAGTGTTTGATGGGACAGTGTAGAGGGAGCTTTACTCTGTATCTAACCCCGTGCTGTACCTGCCCTGGGAGTGTTTGATGGGGCAGTGTAGAGGGAGCTTTACTCTGTATCTAACCCCGTGCTGTACCTGCCCTGGGAGTGTTTGAAGGGACAGAGTAGAGGGAGCTTTACTCTGTATCTAACCCCCTGTACCTGCCCTGGGAGTGTTTGATGGGGCAGTGTAGAGGGAGCTTTACTCTGTATCTAACCCCGTGCTGTACCTGCCCTGAGAGTGTTTGATGGGACAGTGTAGAGGGAGCTTTACTCTGTATCTAACCCCCTGTACCTGCCCTGGGAGTGTGTGATGGGACAGTGTAGAGGGAGCTTTACTCTGTATCTAACCCTCTGTACCTGCCCTGGGAGTGTTTGATGGGACAGTGTAGAGGGAGCTTTACTCTGTATCTAACCTCCTGTACCTGTCCTGGGAGTGTTTGAAGGGACAGTGTCGAGGGAGCTTTACTCTGTATCTAACCCCCTGTACCTGCCCTGGGAGTGTTTGATGGGACAGTGTAGAGGGAGCTTTACTCTGTATCTAACACCCTTTACCTGTCCTGGGAGTGTTTGATGGGACAGTGTAGAGGGAGCTTTACTCTGTATCTAACCCCCTGTACCTGCCCTGGGAGTGTTTGATGGGACAGTGTAGAGGGAGCTTTACTCTGTATCTAACCCCCTGTAACTGCCCTGGGAGTGTTTGATGGGACAGTGTAGAGGGAGCTTAACTCTGTATCTAACCCCCTGTACCTGCCCTGGGAGTGTTTGATGGGACAGTGTAGAGGGAGCTTTACTCTGTATCTAACCCCATGCTGTACCTGCCCTGGGATTGTTTGATGGGACAGTGTAGAGGGAGCTTTACTCTGTATCTAACCCCCTGTACCTGCCCTGGGAGTGTTTGATGGGACAGTGTAGAGGGAGCTTTACTCTGTATCTAACCCCATGCTGTACCTGCCCTGGGAGTGTTTGATGGGACATTGTAGAGGGAGCTTTACTCTGTATCTAACGGCCTGTACCTGCCCTGGGAGTGTTTGATGGGACAGTGTAGAGGGGGCTTTACTCTGTATCTAACCCCCTGTACCTGCCCTGGGAGTGTTTGATGGGACAGTGTAGAGGGAGCTTTACTCTGTATCTAACCCCCTGTACCTGCCCTGGGAGTGTTTGATGGGACAGTGTAGAGGGAGCTTTACTCTGTATCTAACCTCCTGTACCTGTCCTGGGAGTGTTTGATGGGACAGTGTCGAGGGAGCTTTACTCTGTATATAACCCCCTGTACCTGCCCCGGGAGTGTTTGATGGGACAGTGTAGAGGGAGCTTTACTCTGTATCTAACCCCCTGTACCTGCCCTGGGAGTGTTTGATGGGACAGTGTAGAGGGAGCTTTACTCTGTATCTAACCCCGTGCTGTTCCTGCCCTGGGAGTGTTTGATTGGACATTGTCGAGGGAGCATTACTCTGTATCTAACCCCCTGTACCTGCCCTGGGAGTATGTGATGGAACAGTGTAGAGGGAGCTTACTCTGCATCTAACCCCCTGTACCTGCCCTGGGAGTGTTTGATGGGACAGTGTAGAGGGAGCTTTACTCTGTATTTAACCCCATGCTGTACCTGCCCTGGGAGTGTTTGATGGGACATTGTAGAGGGAGCTTTACTCTGTATCTAACGCCCTGTACCTGCCCTGGGAGTGTGTGATGGGACAGTGTAGAGGGAGCTTTACTCTGGAGCTAACCCCCCTGTACCTGCCCTGGGAGTGTTTGATGGGACAGTGTAGAGGGAGCTTTACTCTGTATCTAACCCCCTGTACCTGCCCTGGGAGTGTTTGATGGGACAGTGTAGAGGGAGCTTTACTCTGTATCTAACCTCCTGTACCTGTCCTGGGAGTGTTTGATGGGACAGTGTAGCGGGAGCTTTACTCTGTACCTAACCCCCTGTACCTGCCCTGGGAGTGTTTGATGGGACAGTGTAGAGGGAGCTTTACTCTGTATCTAACCTCCTATACCTGCCCTGGGATTGTTTGATGGGACAGTGTAGAGGGAGCTTTACTCTGTATCTAACCCCCTGTACCTGCCCTGGGAGTGTTTGATGGGACAGTGTAGAGGGAGCTTTACTCTGTATCTAACCCCCTGTACCTGCCCTGGGAGTGTTTGATGGGACAGTGTAGAGCGAGCTTTACTCTGTATCTAACCCCCTGTACCTGCCCTGGGAGTGTTTGATGGGACAGTGTAGAGGGAGCTTTACTCTGTATCTAACCCCCTGTACCTGCCCTGGGAGTGTTTGATGGGACAGTGTAGAGGGAGCTTTACTCTGTATCTAACCCCCTGTACCTGCCCTGGGAGTGTTTGATGGGACAGTGTAGAGGGAGCTTTACTCTGTATCTAACCCCCTGTACCTGCACTGGGAGTGTTTGATGGGACAGTGTAGAGGGAGCTTTACTCTGTATCTAACCCCCTGTACCGGCCCTGGGAGTGTTTGATGGGACAGTGTAGAGGGAGCTTTACTCTGTATCTAACCCCCTGTACCTGCCCTGGGAGTGTTTGATGGGACAGTGTAGAGGGAGCTTTACTCTGTATCTAACCCCCTGTACCTGCCTGGGAGTGTTTGATGGGACAGTGTAGAGGGAGCTCACCGCCCAGTTGGCCTCTCCCCACCCCTTGGATGCCACGACCCTCGACCCTTGATCTCTCCCACCACTGAAGGGGTCGCTGGTCCTTCGAGAGCGTTACCTCCAGGAGCGACGCCTTTGTTATGACGACCAGCATGTCAGAGTTGCTCTCGAACTCCTCGAGAACCACCAGCTCGTCCGTGGGCCCGGGGTCACGGAAGGTGAAAGGTGAACTGGTGCCTAGCGGTGACCCCTGGGAATCGATGTAGCAGAACTGGTAAAGGTCGGAGCCATCAGCCGGCAAGTAGCTTGCTGCAAAACAACGAGAGGGTTAGGTAGGAATTATCCACGGCCAATTTAGCCTCCTCCTGTTCCTAATGTAACAGGCTCGAGGGGCTGAATGGCCTCCTCCTGTTCCTAATGTAACAGGCTCGAGGGGCTGAATGGTCTCCTCCTGTCCCTAATGTAACAGGCTCGAGGGGCTGAATGGCCTCCTCCTGTTCCTAATGTAACAGGCTCGAGGGGCTGAACGGTCTCCTCCTGTTCCTAATGTAACAGGCTCGAGGGGCTGAATGGCCTCCTCCTGTTCCTAATGTAACAGACTCTAGGGGCTGAATGGCCTCCTGTTCCTAATGTAACAGACTCTAGGGGCTGAATGGCCTCCTGTTCCTAATGTAACAGGCTCGAGGGGCTGAATGGCCTCCTCCTGTTCCTAATGTAACAGGCTCGAGGGGCTGAATGGCCTCCTCCTGTTCCTAATGTAACAGGCTCGAGAGGCTGAATGGTCTCCTCCTGTTCGTAATGTAACAGGCTCGAGGGGCTGAATGGCCTCCTCCTGTTCCTAATGTAACAGGCTCGAGGGGCTGAATGGCCTCCTCCTGTCCCTAATGTAACAGGCTCGAGGGGCTGAATGGTCTCCTCCTGTTCCTAATGTAACAGGCTCGAGGGGCTGAATGGTCTCCTCCTGTTCCTAATGTAACAGGCTCGAGGGGCTGAATGGCCTCCTCCTGTTCCTAATGTAACAGGCTCGAGGGGCTGAACGGCCTCCTCCTGTTCCTAATGTAACAGGCTCGAGGGGCTGAACGGCCTCCTCCTGTTCCTAATGTAACAGGCTCGAGGGGCTGAATGGCCTCCTCCTGTTCCTAATGTAACAGGCTCGAGGGGCTGAATGGCCTCCTCCTGTCCCTAATGTAACAGGCTCGAGGGGCTGAATGGTCTCCTCCTGTTCCTAATGTAACAGGCTCGAGGGGCTGAATGGTCTCCTCCTGTTCCTAATGTAACAGGCTCGAGGGGCTGAATGGCCTCCTCCTGTTCCTAATGTAACAGGCTCCAGGGGCTGAATGGCCTCCTCCTGTTCCTAATGTAACAGGCTCGAGGGGCTGAACGGCCTCCTCCTGTTCCTAATGTAACAGGCTCGAGGGGCTGAATGGCCTCCTCCTGTTCCTAATGTAACAGGCTCGAGGGGCTGAACGGCCTCCTCCTGTTCCTAATGTAACAGGCTCAAGGGGCTGAATGGTCTCCTCCTGTTCCTAATGTAACAGGCTCGAGCGGCTGAATGGGCCTCCTCCTGTTCCTAATGTAACAGGCTCGAGGGGCTGAACGGCCTCCTCCTGTTCCTAATGTAACAGGCTCGAGCGGCTGAATGGTCTCCTCCTGTTCCTAATGTAACAGGCTCGAGCGGCTGAATGGGCCTCCTCCTGTTCCTAATGTAACAGGCTCGAGGGGCTGAACGGCCTCCTCCTGTTCCTAATGTAACAGGCTCGAGGGGCTGAATGGCCTCCTCCTGTCCCTAATGTAACAGGCTCGAGGGGCTGAATGGTCTCCTCCTGTTCCTAATGTAACAGGCTCGAGGGGCTGAATGGTCTCCTCCTGTTCCTAATGTAACAGGCTCGAGGGGCTGAATGGCCTCCTCCTGTTCCTAATGTAACAGGCTCCAGGGGCTGAATGGCCTCCTCCTGTTCCTAATGTAACAGGCTCGAGGGGCTGAACGGCCTCCTCCTGTTCCTAATGTAACAGGCTCGAGGGGCTGAATGGCCTCCTCCTGTTCCTAATGTAACAGGCTCGAGGGGCTGAACGGCCTCCTCCTGTTCCTAATGTAACAGGCTCAAGGGGCTGAATGGTCTCCTCCTGTTCCTAATGTAACAGGCTCGAGCGGCTGAATGGGCCTCCTCCTGTTCCTAATGTAACAGGCTCGAGGGGCTGAACGGCCTCCTCCTGTTCCTAATGTAACAGGCTCGAGCGGCTGAATGGTCTCCTCCTGTTCCTAATGTAACAGGCTCGAGCGGCTGAATGGGCCTCCTCCTGTTCCTAATGTAACAGG
>NW_027251545.1:0-43215 GCF_044704955.1 Pristiophorus japonicus
GTTGGAACTGGTGCTCTCCACTCTCCCGTCCTGTGACAGTTGGAACTGGTGCTCTCCACTCTCTGTCCTGTGACAGTTGGAACTGGTGCTCTCCACTCTCCGTCCTGTGACAGTGGGAACTGGTGCTCTCCACTCTCTGTCCTGTGACAGTTGGAACTGGTGCTCTCCACTCTCCGTCCTGTGACAGTTGGAACTGGTGCTCTCCACTCTCTGTCCTGTGACAGTTGGAACTGGTGCTCTCCACTCTCCCGTCCTGTGACTGTTGGAACTGGTGCTCTCCACTCTCTCTCCTGTGACAGTTGGAACTGGTGCTCTCCACTCTCCCGTCCTGTGACAGTTGGAACTGGTGCTCTCCACTCTCTGTCCTGTGTCAGTTGGAACTGGTGCTCTCCACTCTCCCGTCCTGTGACAGTTGGAACTGGTGCTCTCCACTCTCCCGTCCTGTGACAGTTGGAACTGGTGTTCTCCACTCTCCCGTCCTGTGACAGTTGGAACTGGTGCTCTCCACTCTCCCATCCTGTGACAGTTGGAACTGGTGCTCTCCACTCTCCCGTCCTGTGACAGTTGGAACTGGTGCTCTCCACTCTCACTCCTGTGACAGTGGGAACTGGTACTCTCCACTCTCTGTCCTGTGACAGTTGGAACTGGTGCTCTCCACTCTCCCGTCCTGTGACAGTTGGAACTGGTGCTCTCCACTCTCACGTCATGTGACAGTTGGAACTGGTGCTCTCCACTCTCTGTCCTGTGACAGTTGGAACTGGTGCTCTCCACTCTCTGTCGTGCGACAGTTGGAACTGGTGCTCTCCACTCTCTGTCCTGTGACAGTTGGAACTGGTGCTCTCCACTCTCCCGTCCTGTGACAGTTGGAACTGGTGCTCTCCACTCTCTGTCCTGTGACAGTTGGAACTGGTGCTCTCCACTCTCTGTCCTGTGACAGTTGAAACTAGTGCTCTCCACTCTCTCTCCTGTGACAGTGGGAACTGGTGCTCTCCACTCTCTGTCCTGCGACAGTTGGAACTGGTGCTCTCCACTCTGTCCTGTGACATTCGGAACTGGTGCTCTCCACTCTCCCGTCCTGTGACAGTTGGAACTGGTGATCTCCACTCTCCCGTCCTGTGACAGTTGGAACTGGTGCTCTCCACTCTCTCTCCTGTGACAGTTGGAACTGGTGCTCTGCACTCTCTGTCCTGTGACAGTTGGAACTGGTGCTCTCCACTCTCTGTCCTGTGACAGTTGGAACTGGTGCTCTCCACTCTCTCTCCTGTGACAGTGGGAACTGGTGCTCTCCACTCTTTGTCCTGTGACAGTGGGAACTGGTGCTCTCCACTCTCTGTCCTGTGACAGTTGGAAATGGTGCTCTCCATTCTCTGTCCTGTGACCGTTGGAACTGGTGTTCTCCACTCTCCCGTCCTGTGACAGTTGGAACTGGTGCTCTCCACTCTCTGTCCTGTGACAGTTGGAACTGGTGCTCTCCACTCTCCCGTCCTGTGACAGTTGGAACTGGTGCTCTCCACTCTCTGTCCTGTGACAGTTGGAACTGGTGCTCTCCACTCTCCGTCCTGTGACAGTGGGAACTGGTGCTCTCCACTCTCTGTCCTGTGACAGTTGGAACTGGTGCTCTCCACTCTCCCGTCCTGTGACAGTTGGAACTTGTGCTCTCCACTCTCTGTCCTGTGACAGTTGGAACTGGTGCTCTCCACTCTCCCGTCCTGTGACAGTTGGAACTGGTGCTCTCCACTCTCTGTCCTGTGACAGTTGGAACTGGTGCTCTCCACTCTCCGTCCTGTGACAGTTGGAACTGGTGCTCTCCACTCTCTGTCCTGTGACAGTTGGAACTGGTGCTCTCCACTCTCTGTCCTGTGACAGTTGGAACTGGTGCTCTCCACTCTCCCGTCCTGTGACAGTTGGAACTGGTGCTCTCCACTCTCTGTCCTGTGACAGTTGGAACTGGTGCTCTCCACTCTCTCTCCTGTGACAGTGGGAACTGGTGCTCTCCACTCTCTGTCCTGTGACAGTGGGAACTGGTGCTCTCCACTCTCTGTCCTGTGACAGTTGGAACTGGTGCTCTCCATTCTCTGTCCTGTGACAGTTGGAACTGGTGCTCTCCACTCTCCCGTCCTGTGACAGTTGGAACTGGTGCTCTCCACTCTCTGTCCTGTGACAGTTGGAACTGTTGCTCTCCACTCTCTGTCCTGTGACAGTTGGAACTGGTGCTCTCCACTCTCCCGTCCTGTGACAGTTGGAACTGGTGCTCTCCACTCTCTGTCCTGTGACAGTTGGAACTGGTGCTCTCCACTCTCTGTCCTGTGACAGTTGGAACTGGTGCTCTCCACTCTCCCGTCCTGTGACAGTTGGAACTGGTGCTCTCCACTCTCCCGTCCTGTGACAGTTGGAACTGGTGCTCTCCACTCTCTCTCCTGTGACAGTTGGAATTGGTGCTCTCCACTCTCTGTCCTGTGACAGTTGGAACTGGTGTTCTCCACTCTCCCGTCCTGTGACAGTTGGAACTGGTGCTCTTCACTCTCTGTCCTGTGACAGTTGGAACTGGTGCTCTCCACTCTCCCGTCCTGTGACAGTTGGAACTGGTGCTCTCCACTCTCTGTCCTGTGACAGTTGGAACTGGTGCTCTCCACTCTCTGTCCTGTGACAGTTGGAACTGGTGCTCTCCACTCTCCCGTCCTGTGACAGTTGGAACTGGTGCTCTCCACTCTCCCGTCCTGTGACAGTTGGAACTGGTGCTCTCCACTCTCTCTCCTGTGACAGTTGGAACTGGTGCTCTCCACTCTCTGTCCTGTGACAGTGGGAACTGGTGCTCTCCAATCTCTGTCCTGTGACAGTTGGAACTGGTGCTCTCCACTCTCTGTCCTGTGACAGTTGGAACTGGTGTTCTCCACTCTCTGTCCTGTGACAGTTGGAACTGGTGCTCTCCACTCTCTGTCCTGTGACAGTTGGAACTGGTGCTCTCCACTCTCCCGTCCTGTGACAGTTGGAACTGGTGCTCTCCACTCTCTCTCCTGTGACAGTTGGAACTGGTGCTCTCCACTCTCTGTCCTGTGACAGTTGGAACTGGTGCTCTCCACTCTCTGTCCTGTGACAGTTGGAACTGGTGCTCTCCACTCTCTGTCCCGTGACAGTTGGAACTGGTGCTCTCCACTCTCCCGTCCTGTTACAGTTGGAACTGGTGCTCTCCACTCTCCCGTCCTGTGACAGTTGGAACTGGTGCTCTCAACTCTCCCGTCCTGTGACAGTTGGAACTGGTGCTCTCCACTCTCCCGTCCTGTGACAGTTGGAACTGGTGCTCTCCACTCTCCCGTCCTGTGACAGTTGGAACTGGTGCTCTCCACTCTCCCGTCCTGTGACAGTTGGAACTGGTGCTCTCCACTCTCCCGTCCTGTGACAGTTGGAACTGGTGCTCTCCACTCTCCCGTCCTGTTACAGTTGGAACTGGTGTTCTCCACTCTCTCTCCTGTGACAGTTGGAACTGGTGCTCTCCACTCTCCCGTCCTGTGACAGTTGGAACTGGTGTTCTCCACTCTCTGTCCTGTGACAGTTGGAACTGGTGCTCTCCACTCTCTGTCCTGTGACAGTTGGAACTGGTGCTCTCCACTCTCTCTCCTGTGACAGTGGGAACTGGTGCTCTCCACTCTCTGTCCTGTGACAGTGGGAACTGGTGCTCTCCACTCTCTGTCCTGTGACAGTTGGAACTGGTGCTCTCCATTCTCTGTCCTGTGACAGTTGGAACTGGTGCTCTCCACTCTCCCGTCCTGTGACAGTTGGAACTAGTGCTCTCCACTCTCTGTCCTGTGACAGTTGGAACTGGTGCTCTCCACTCTCCCGTCCTGTGACAGTTGGAACTGGTGCTCTCCACTCTCCCGTCCTGTGACAGTTGGAACTAGTGCTCTCCACTCTCTGTCCTGTGACAGTAGGAACTGGTGCTCTCCACTCTCTGTCCTGTGACAGTTGGAACTGGTGCTCTCCACTCTCTGTCCTGTGACAGTTGGAACTGGTGCTCTCCACTCTCTGTCGTGCGACAGTTGGAACTGGTGCTCTCCACTCTCCCGTCCTGTGATAGTTGGAACTGGTGCTCTCCACTCTCTGTCCTGTGACAGTTGGAACTGGTGCTCTCCACTCTCCGTCCTGTGACAGTGGTAACTGGTGCTCTCCACTCTCTGTCCTGTGACAGTTGGAACTGGTGCTCTCCACTCTCCGTCCTGTGACAGTTGGAACTGGTGCTCTCCACTCTCTGTCCTGTGACAGTTGGAACTGGTGCTCTCCACTCTCCCGTCCTGTGACAGTTGGAACTGGTGCTCTCCACTCTCTGTCCTGTGACAGTTGGAACTGGTGCTCTCCAATCTCCGTCCTGTGACAGTGGGAACTGGTGCTCTCCACTCTCTGTCCTGTGACAGTTGGAACTGGTGCTCTCCACTCTCTGTCCTGTGACAGTTGAAACTGGTGCTCTCCACTCTCTCTCCTGTGACAGTGGGAACTGGTGCTCTCCACTCTCTGTCCTGCGACAGTTGGAACTGCTGCTCTCCACTCTCTGTCGTGCGACAGTTGGAACTGGTGCTCTCCACTCTCCCGTCCTGTGACAGTTGGAACTGGTGCTCACCACTCTCTGTCCTGTGACAGTTGGAACTGGTGCTCTCCACTCTCCGTCCTGTGACAGTTGGAACTGGTGCTCTCCACTCTCTGTCCTGTGACAGTTGGAACTGGTGCTCTCCACTCTCCGTCCTGTGACAGTTGAAACTGGTGCTCTCCACTCTCCGTCCTGTGACAGTTGAAACTGGTGCTCTCCACTCTCTCTCCTGTGACAGTGGGAACTGGTACTCTCCACTCTCTGTCCTGCGACAGTTGGAACTGGTGCTCTCCACTCTCTGTCCTGTGACAGTTGGAACTGGTGCTCTCCACTCTCTGTCCTGTGACAGTTGGAACTGGTGCTCTCCACTCTCCCATCCTGTGACAGTTGGAACTGGTGCTCTCCACTCTCCCGTCCTGTGACAGTTGGAACTGGTGTTCTCCACTCTCTGTCCTGTGACAGTTGGAACTGGTGCTCTCCACTCTCCCGTCCTGTGACAGTTGGAACTGGTGCTCTCCACTCTCACGTCCTGGGACAGTTGGAACTGGTGCTCTCCACTCTCTGTCCTGTGACAGTTGGAACTGGTGCTCTCCACTCTCTGTCGTGCGACAGTTGGAACTGGTGCTCTCCACTCTCCCGTCCTGTGACAGTTGGAACTGGTGCTCTCCACTCTCTGTCCTGTGACAGTGGGTACTGGTGCTCTCCACTTTCTGTCCTGTGACAGTTGAAACTAGTGCTCTCCACTCTCTCTCCTGTGACAGTGGGAACTGGTGCTCTCCACTCTCTCTCCTGTGACAGTGGGAACTGGTGCTCTCCACTCTCCCGTCCTGTGACAGTGGGAACTGGTGCTCTCCACTCTCTGTCCTGTGACAGTTGGAACTGGTGCTCTCCATTCTCTGTCCTGTGACAGTTGGAACTGGTGCTCTCCACTCTCCCGTCCTGTGACAGTTGGAACTAGTGCTCTCCACTCTCTGTCCTGTGACAGTTGGAACTGGTGCTCTCCACTCTCCCGTCCTGTGACAGTTGGAACTGGTGCTCTCCACTCTCCCGTCCTGTGACAGTTGGAACTAGTGCTCTCCACTCTCTGTCCTGTGACAGTAGGAACTGGTGCTCTCCACTCTCTGTCCTGTGACAGTTGGAACTGGTGCTCTCCACTCTCTGTCCTGTGATAGTTGGAACTGGTGCTCTCCACTCTCTGTCCTGTGACAGTTGGAACTGGTGCTCTCCACTCTCCGTCCTGTGACAGTGGTAACTGGTGCTCTCCACTCTCTGTCCTGTGACAGTTGGAACTGGTGCTCTCCACTCTCCGTCCTGTGACAGTTGGAACTGGTGCTCTCCACTCTCTGTCCTGTGACAGTTGGAACTGGTGCTCTCCACTCTCCCGTCCTGTGACAGTTGGAACTGGTGCTCTCCACTCTCTGTCCTGTGACAGTTGGAACTGGTGCTCTCCAATCTCCGTCCTGTGACAGTGGGAACTGGTGCTCTCCACTCTCTGTCCTGTGACAGTTGGAACTGGTGCTCTCCACTCTCTGTCCTGTGACAGTTGAAACTGGTGCTCTCCACTCTCTCTCCTGTGACAGTGGGAACTGGTGCTCTCCACTCTCTGTCCTGCGACAGTTGGAACTGCTGCTCTCCACTCTCTGTCGTGCGACAGTTGGAACTGGTGCTCTCCACTCTCCCGTCCTGTGACAGTTGGAACTGGTGCTCACCACTCTCTGTCCTGTGACAGTTGGAACTGGTGCTCTCCACTCTCCGTCCTGTGACAGTTGGAACTGGTGCTCTCCACTCTCTGTCCTGTGACAGTTGGAACTGGTGCTCTCCACTCTCCGTCCTGTGACAGTTGAAACTGGTGCTCTCCACTCTCCGTCCTGTGACAGTTGAAACTGGTGCTCTCCACTCTCTCTCCTGTGACAGTGGGAACTGGTACTCTCCACTCTCTGTCCTGCGACAGTTGGAACTGGTGCTCTCCACTCTCTGTCCTGTGACAGTTGGAACTGGTGCTCTCCACTCTCTGTCCTGTGACAGTTGGAACTGGTGCTCTCCACTCTCCCATCCTGTGACAGTTGGAACTGGTGCTCTCCACTCTCCCGTCCTGTGACAGTTGGAACTGGTGTTCTCCACTCTCTGTCCTGTGACAGTTGGAACTGGTGCTCTCCACTCTCCCGTCCTGTGACAGTTGGAACTGGTGCTCTCCACTCTCACGTCCTGGGACAGTTGGAACTGGTGCTCTCCACTCTCTGTCCTGTGACAGTTGGAACTGGTGCTCTCCACTCTCTGTCGTGCGACAGTTGGAACTGGTGCTCTCCACTCTCCCGTCCTGTGACAGTTGGAACTGGTGCTCTCCACTCTCTGTCCTGTGACAGTGGGTACTGGTGCTCTCCACTTTCTGTCCTGTGACAGTTGAAACTAGTGCTCTCCACTCTCTCTCCTGTGACAGTGGGAACTGCTGCTCTCCACTCTCTGTCCTGCGACAGTTGGAACTGGTGCTCTCCACTCTGTCCTGTGACAGTCGGAACTGGTGCTCTCCACTCTCCCGTCCTGTGACAGTTGGAACTGGTGTTCTCCACTCTCCCATCCTGTGACAGTTGGAACTGGTGCTCTCCACTCTCACATCCTGTGACAGTTGGAACTGGTGCTCTCCACTCTCTGTCCTGTGACAGTTGGAACTGGTGCTCTCCACTCTCTATCGTGCGACAGTTGGATCTGGTGCTCTCCACTCTCCCGTCCTGTGACAGTTGGAACTGGTGCTCTCCAATCTCTGTCCTGTGACAGTGGGAACTGGTGCTCTACACTCTCCCGTCCTGTGACAGTTGGAACTGGTGCTCTCCACTCTCTCTCCTGTGACAGTGGGAACTGGTGCTCTCCACTCTCTTTCCTGTGACAGTTGGAACTGGTGCTCTCCACTCTCTGTCCTGTGACAGTTGGAACTGGTGCTCTCCACTCTCTGTCCTGTGACAGTTGGAACTGGTGCTCTCCAATCTCCCGTCCTGTGACAGTGGGAACTGGTGCTCTCCACTCTCCCATCCTGTGACAGTGGGAACTGGTGCTCTCCACTCTCCGGTCCTGTGACAGTGGGAACTGGTTCTCTCCACTCTCCCGTCCTGTGACAGTTGGAACTGGTGCTCTCCACTCTCCCGTCCTGTGACAGTTGGAACTGGTACTCTCCACTCTCTGTCCTGTGACAGTTGGAACTGGTGCTCTCCACTCTCTGTCCTGTGACAGTTGGAATTGGTGCTCTCCACTCTCTGTCCTGTGACAGTGGGAACTGGTGCTCTCCACTCTCCCGTCCTGTGACAGTTGGAACTGGGGCTCTCCACTCTCTGTACTGTGACAGTGGGAACTGGTGCTCTCCACTCTCTGTCCTGTGACAGTTGGAACTGGTGCTCTCCACTCTCTCTCCTGTGACAGTGGGAACTGGTGCTCTCCACTCTCTGTCCTGTGACAATGGGAACTGGTGCTCTCCACTCTCTGTCCCGTGACAGTTGGAACTGGTGCTCTCCACTCTCCCGTCCTGTGACAGAAGGAACTGGTGCTCTCCACTCTCCCGTCCTGTGACAGTGGGAACTGGTGCTCTCCACTCTCCCGTCCTGTGACAGTTGGAACTGGTGCTCTCCACTATCCCGTCCTGTGACAGTTGGAACTGGTGCTCTCCACTCTCACGTCCTGTGACAGTTGGAACTGGTGCTCTCCACTCTCTGTCCTGTGACAGTTGGAACTGGTGCTCTCCACTCTCCCGTCCTGTGACAGTTGGAACTGGTGCTCTCAACTCTCCCGTCCTGTGACAGTTGGAACTGGTGCTCTCCACACTCTCTCCTGTAACAGTTGCAACTGGTGCTCTCCACTCTCCCGTCCTGTGACAGTTGGAACTGGTACTCTCCACTCTCTCTCCTGTGAGAGTTGGAACTGGTGCTCTCCACTCTCTGTCCTGTGACAGTTGGAACTGGTGCTCTCCACTCTCTGTCGTGCGACAGTTGGAACTGGTGCTCTCCACTCTCTCTCCTGTGACAGTGGGAACTGGTGCTCTCCACCCTCTGTCCTGTGACAGTTGGAACTGGTGCTCTCCACTCTCTGTCCTGTGACAGTTGGAACTGGTGCTCTCCACTCTCTGTCCTGTGACAGTTGAAACTGGTGCTCTCCACTCTCTCTCCTGTGACAGTGGGAACTGGTGCTCTGCACTCTCTGTCCTGTGACAGTGAGAACTGGTGCTCTCCACTCTCTGTCCTGTGACAGTGGGAACTGGTGCTCTACACTCTCCCGTCCTGTGACAGTTGGAACTGGTGCTCTCCACTCTCCCATCCTGTGACAGTTGGAACTGGTGCTCTCCACTCTCACATCCTGTGACAGTTGGAACTGGTGCTCTCCACTCTCTGTCCTGTGACAGTTGGAACTGGTGCTCTCCACTCTCTATCGTGCGACAGTTGGATCTGGTGCTCTCCACTCTCCCGTCCTGTGACAGTTGGAACTGGTGCTCTCCAATCTCTGTCCTGTGACAGTGGGAACTGGTGCTCTACACTCTCCCGTCCTGTGACAGTTGGAACTGGTGCTCTCCACTCTCTCTCCTGTGACAGTGGGAACTGGTGCTCTCCACTCTCTTTCCAGTGACAGTTGGAACTGGTGCTCTCCACTCTCTGTCCTGTGACAGTTGGAAATGGTGCTCTCCACTCTCTGTCCTGTGACAGTTGGAACTGGTGCTCTCCAATCTCCCGTCCTGTGACAGTGGGAACTGGTGCTCTCCACTCTCCCGTCCTGTGACAGTGGGAACTGGTGCTCTCCACTCTCCGGTCCTGTGACAGTGGGAACTGGTTCTCTCCACTCTCCCGTCCTGTGACAGTTGGAACTGGTGCTCTCCACTCTCCCGTCCTGTGACAGTTGGAACTGGTACTCTCCACTCTCTGTCCTGTGACAGTTGGAACTGGTGCTCTCCACTCTCTGTCCTGTGACAGTTGGAATTGGTGCTCTCCACTCTCTGTCCTGTGACAGTGGGAACTGGTGCTCTCCACTCTCCCGTCCTGTGACAGTTGGAACTGGGGCTCTCCACTCTCTGTACTGTGACAGTGGGAACTGGTGCTCTCCACTCTCTGTCCTGTGACAATGGGAACTGGTGCTCTCCACTCTCTCTCCTGTGACAGTTGGAACTGGTGCTCTCCACTCTCCCATCCTGTGACAGAAGGAACTGGTGCTCTCCACTCTCCCGTCCTGTGACAGTGGGAACTGGTGCTCTCCACTCTCCCGTCCTGTGACAGTTGGAACTGGTGCTCTCCACTATCCCGTCCTGTGACAGTTGGAACTGGTGCTCTCCACTCTCACGTCCTGTGACAGTTGGAACTGGTGCTCTCCACTCTCTGTCCTGTGACAGTTGGAACTGGTGCTCTCCACTCTCCCGTCCTGTGACATTTGGAACTGGTGCTCTCAACTCTCCCGTCCTGTGACAGTTGGAACTGGTGCTCTCCACACTCTCTCCTGTAACAGTTGCAACTGGTGCTCTCCACTCTCCCGTCCTGTGACAGTTGGAACTGGTACTCTCCACTCTCTCTCCTGTGAGAGTTGGAACTGGTGCTCTCCACTCTCTGTCCTGTGACAGTTGGAACTGGTGCTCTCCACTCTCTGTCGTGCGACAGTTGGAACTGGTGCTCTCCACTCTCTCTCCTGTGACAGTGGGAACTGGTGCTCTCCACCCTCTGTCCTGTGACAGTTGGAACTGGTGCTCTCCA
Organism: Pristiophorus japonicus; assembly: GCF_044704955.1. Taxonomy (NCBI): domain Eukaryota; kingdom Metazoa; phylum Chordata; class Chondrichthyes; family Pristiophoridae; genus Pristiophorus; species Pristiophorus japonicus. The sequence continues at coordinate 10,288 of NW_027251545.1, forward strand.
CTCTCTGTCCTGTGACAGTTGGAACTGGTGCTCTCCACTCTCTGTCCTGTGACAGTTGGAACTGGTGCTCTCCACTCTCTCTCCTGTGACAGTGGGAACTGGTGCTCTGCACTCTCTGTCCTGTGACAGTGAGAACTGGTGCTCTCCACTCTCTGTCCTGTGACAGTTGGAACTGGAGCTCTCCATTCTCTGTCCTGTGACAGTTGGAACTGGTGCTCTCCACTCTCCCGTCCTGTGACAGTTGGAACTGGTGCTCTCCACTCTCTGCCCTGTGACAGTTGGAACTGGTGCTCTCCACTCTCCCGTCCTGTGACAGTTGGAACTGGTGCTCTCCACTCTCTGTCCTGTGACAGTTGGAACTGGTGCTCTCGACTCTCTGTCGTGCGACAGTTGGAACTGGTGCTCTCCACTCTCCAGTCCTGTGACAGTTGGAACTGGTGCTCTCCACTCTCTGTCCTGTGACAGTTGGAACTGGTGCTCTCCACTCTCCGTCCTGTGACAGTGGGAACTGGTGCTCTCCACTCTCTGTCCTGTGACAGTTGGAACTGGTGCTCTCCACTCTCCGTCCTGTGACAGTTGGAACTGGTGCTCTCCACTCTCTGTCCTGTGATAGTTGGAACTGGTGCTCTCCACTCTCCCGTCCTGTGACAGTTGGAACTGTTGCTCTCCACTCTCTGTCCTGTGACAGTTGGAACTGGTGCTCTCCACTCTCCCGTCCTGTGACAGTTGGAACTGGTGCTCTCCACTCTCTGTCCTGTGACAGTTGGAACTGGTGCTCTCCACTCTCCGTCCTGTGACAGTGGGAACTGGTGCTCTCCACACTCTGTCCTGTGACAGTTGGAACTGGTGCTCTCCACTCTCTGTCCTGTGACAGTTGAAACTGGTGCTCTCCACTCTCTCTCCTGTGACAGTGGGATCTGGAGCTCTCCACTCTCTGTCCTGCGACAGTTGGAACTGGTGCTCTCCAGTCTCTGTCCTGTGACAGTTGGAACTGGTGCTCTCCACTCTCTGTCCTGTGACAGTTGGAACTGGTGCTCTCCACTCTCCCGTCCTGTGACAGTTGGAACTGGTGCTCTCCACTCTCCCGTCCTGTGACAGTTGGAACTGGTGTTCTCCACTCTCTGTCCTGTGACAGTTGGAACTGGTGCTCTCCACTCTCCCGTCCTGTGACAGTTGGAACTGGTGTTCTCCACTCTCTGTCCTGTGACAGTTGGAACTGGTGCTCTCCACTCTCCCGTCCTGTGACAGTTGGAGCTGGTGCTCTCCACTCTCTCTCCTGTGACAGTTGGAACTGGTGCTCTCCACTCTCACGTCCTGTGACGGTTGGAACTGGTGCTCTCCACTCTCTGTCCAGTGACAGTTGGAACTGGTGCTCTCCACTCTCTGTCGTGCGACAGTTGGAACTGGTGCTCTCCACTCTCCCGTCCTGTGACAGTTGGAACTGGTGCTTTCCACTCTCTGTCCTGTGACAGTGGGAACTGGTGCTCTCCACTTTCTGTCCTGTGACAGTTGGAACTGGTGCTCTCCACTCTCTGTCCTGTGACAGTTGAAACTAGTGCTCTCCACTCTCTCTCCTGTGACAGTGGGAACTGGTGCTCTCCACACTCTGTCCTGCGACAGTTGGAACTGGTGCTCTCCACTCTGTCCTGTGACAGTCGGAACTGGTGCTCTCCACTCTCCCGTCCTGTGACAGTTGGAACTGGTGTTCTCCACACTCCCGTCCTGTGACAGTTGGAACTGGTGCTCTCCACTCTCCCGTCCTGTGACAGTTGGAACTGGTGCTCTCCACTCTCACGTCCTGTGACAGTTGGAACAGGTGCTCTCCACTCTCTGTCCTGTGACAGTTGGAACTGGTGCTCTCCACTCTCTGTCGTGCGACAGTTGGAACTGGTGCTCTCCACTCTCCCGTCCTGTGACAGTTGGAACTGGTGCTCTCCACTCTCTGTCCTGTGACAGTGGGAACTGGTGCTCTACACTCTCCCGTCCTGCGACAGTTGGAACTGGTGCTCTCCACTCTCCGTCCTGTGACAGTGGTAACTGGTGCTCTCCACTCTCTGTCCTGTGACAGTTGGAACTGGTGCTCTCCACTCTCCGTCCTGTGACAGTTGGAACTGGTGCTCTCCACTCTCTGTCCTGTGACAGTTGGAACTGGTGCTCTCCACTCTCCCGTCCTGTGACAGTTGGAACTGGTGCTCTCCACTCTCTGTCCTGTGACAGTTGGAACTGGTGCTCTCCAATCTCCGTCCTGTGACAGTGGGAACTGGTGCTCTCCACTCTCTGTCCTGTGACAGTTGGAACTGGTGCTCTCCACTCTCTGTCCTGTGACAGTTGAAACTGGTGCTCTCCACTCTCTCTCCTGTGACAGTGGGAACTGGTGCTCTCCACTCTCTGTCCTGCGACAGTTGGAACTGCTGCTCTCCACTCTCTGTCGTGCGACAGTTGGAACTGGTGCTCTCCACTCTCCCGTCCTGTGACAGTTGGAACTGGTGCTCACCACTCTCTGTCCTGTGACAGTTGGAACTGGTGCTCTCCACTCTCCGTCCTGTGACAGTTGGAACTGGTGCTCTCCACTCTCTGTCCTGTGACAGTTGGAACTGGTGCTCTCCACTCTCCGTCCTGTGACAGTTGAAACTGGTGCTCTCCACTCTCCGTCCTGTGACAGTTGAAACTGGTGCTCTCCACTCTCTCTCCTGTGACAGTGGGAACTGGTACTCTCCACTCTCTGTCCTGCGACAGTTGGAACTGGTGCTCTCCACTCTCTGTCCTGTGACAGTTGGAACTGGTGCTCTCCACTCTCTGTCCTGTGACAGTTGGAACTGGTGCTCTCCACTCTCCCATCCTGTGACAGTTGGAACTGGTGCTCTCCACTCTCCCGTCCTGTGACAGTTGGAACTGGTGTTCTCCACTCTCTGTCCTGTGACAGTTGGAACTGGTGCTCTCCACTCTCCCGTCCTGTGACAGTTGGAACTGGTGCTCTCCACTCTCACGTCCTGGGACAGTTGGAACTGGTGCTCTCCACTCTCTGTCCTGTGACAGTTGGAACTGGTGCTCTCCACTCTCTGTCGTGCGACAGTTGGAACTGGTGCTCTCCACTCTCCCGTCCTGTGACAGTTGGAACTGGTGCTCTCCACTCTCTGTCCTGTGACAGTGGGTACTGGTGCTCTCCACTTTCTGTCCTGTGACAGTTGAAACTAGTGCTCTCCACTCTCTCTCCTGTGACAGTGGGAACTGCTGCTCTCCACTCTCTGTCCTGCGACAGTTGGAACTGGTGCTCTCCACTCTGTCCTGTGACAGTCGGAACTGGTGCTCTCCACTCTCCCGTCCTGTGACAGTTGGAACTGGTGTTCTCCACTCTCCCATCCTGTGACAGTTGGAACTGGTGCTCTCCACTCTCACATCCTGTGACAGTTGGAACTGGTGCTCTCCACTCTCTGTCCTGTGACAGTTGGAACTGGTGCTCTCCACTCTCTATCGTGCGACAGTTGGATCTGGTGCTCTCCACTCTCCCGTCCTGTGACAGTTGGAACTGGTGCTCTCCAATCTCTGTCCTGTGACAGTGGGAACTGGTGCTCTACACTCTCCCGTCCTGTGACAGTTGGAACTGGTGCTCTCCACTCTCTCTCCTGTGACAGTGGGAACTGGTGCTCTCCACTCTCTTTCCTGTGACAGTTGGAACTGGTGCTCTCCACTCTCTGTCCTGTGACAGTTGGAACTGGTGCTCTCCACTCTCTGTCCTGTGACAGTTGGAACTGGTGCTCTCCAATCTCCCGTCCTGTGACAGTGGGAACTGGTGCTCTCCACTCTCCCATCCTGTGACAGTGGGAACTGGTGCTCTCCACTCTCCGGTCCTGTGACAGTGGGAACTGGTTCTCTCCACTCTCCCGTCCTGTGACAGTTGGAACTGGTGCTCTCCACTCTCCCGTCCTGTGACAGTTGGAACTGGTACTCTCCACTCTCTGTCCTGTGACAGTTGGAACTGGTGCTCTCCACTCTCTGTCCTGTGACAGTTGGAATTGGTGCTCTCCACTCTCTGTCCTGTGACAGTGGGAACTGGTGCTCTCCACTCTCCCGTCCTGTGACAGTTGGAACTGGGGCTCTCCACTCTCTGTACTGTGACAGTGGGAACTGGTGCTCTCCACTCTCTGTCCTGTGACAGTTGGAACTGGTGCTCTCCACTCTCTCTCCTGTGACAGTGGGAACTGGTGCTCTCCACTCTCTGTCCTGTGACAATGGGAACTGGTGCTCTCCACTCTCTGTCCCGTGACAGTTGGAACTGGTGCTCTCCACTCTCCCGTCCTGTGACAGAAGGAACTGGTGCTCTCCACTCTCCCGTCCTGTGACAGTGGGAACTGGTGCTCTCCACTCTCCCGTCCTGTGACAGTTGGAACTGGTGCTCTCCACTATCCCGTCCTGTGACAGTTGGAACTGGTGCTCTCCACTCTCACGTCCTGTGACAGTTGGAACTGGTGCTCTCCACTCTCTGTCCTGTGACAGTTGGAACTGGTGCTCTCCACTCTCCCGTCCTGTGACAGTTGGAACTGGTGCTCTCAACTCTCCCGTCCTGTGACAGTTGGAACTGGTGCTCTCCACACTCTCTCCTGTAACAGTTGCAACTGGTGCTCTCCACTCTCCCGTCCTGTGACAGTTGGAACTGGTACTCTCCACTCTCTCTCCTGTGAGAGTTGGAACTGGTGCTCTCCACTCTCTGTCCTGTGACAGTTGGAACTGGTGCTCTCCACTCTCTGTCGTGCGACAGTTGGAACTGGTGCTCTCCACTCTCTCTCCTGTGACAGTGGGAACTGGTGCTCTCCACCCTCTGTCCTGTGACAGTTGGAACTGGTGCTCTCCACTCTCTGTCCTGTGACAGTTGGAACTGGTGCTCTCCACTCTCTGTCCTGTGACAGTTGAAACTGGTGCTCTCCACTCTCTCTCCTGTGACAGTGGGAACTGGTGCTCTGCACTCTCTGTCCTGTGACAGTGAGAACTGGTGCTCTCCACTCTCTGTCCTGTGACAGTGGGAACTGGTGCTCTACACTCTCCCGTCCTGTGACAGTTGGAACTGGTGCTCTCCACTCTCCCATCCTGTGACAGTTGGAACTGGTGCTCTCCACTCTCACATCCTGTGACAGTTGGAACTGGTGCTCTCCACTCTCTGTCCTGTGACAGTTGGAACTGGTGCTCTCCACTCTCTATCGTGCGACAGTTGGATCTGGTGCTCTCCACTCTCCCGTCCTGTGACAGTTGGAACTGGTGCTCTCCAATCTCTGTCCTGTGACAGTGGGAACTGGTGCTCTACACTCTCCCGTCCTGTGACAGTTGGAACTGGTGCTCTCCACTCTCTCTCCTGTGACAGTGGGAACTGGTGCTCTCCACTCTCTTTCCAGTGACAGTTGGAACTGGTGCTCTCCACTCTCTGTCCTGTGACAGTTGGAAATGGTGCTCTCCACTCTCTGTCCTGTGACAGTTGGAACTGGTGCTCTCCAATCTCCCGTCCTGTGACAGTGGGAACTGGTGCTCTCCACTCTCCCGTCCTGTGACAGTGGGAACTGGTGCTCTCCACTCTCCGGTCCTGTGACAGTGGGAACTGGTTCTCTCCACTCTCCCGTCCTGTGACAGTTGGAACTGGTGCTCTCCACTCTCCCGTCCTGTGACAGTTGGAACTGGTACTCTCCACTCTCTGTCCTGTGACAGTTGGAACTGGTGCTCTCCACTCTCTGTCCTGTGACAGTTGGAATTGGTGCTCTCCACTCTCTGTCCTGTGACAGTGGGAACTGGTGCTCTCCACTCTCCCGTCCTGTGACAGTTGGAACTGGGGCTCTCCACTCTCTGTACTGTGACAGTGGGAACTGGTGCTCTCCACTCTCTGTCCTGTGACAATGGGAACTGGTGCTCTCCACTCTCTCTCCTGTGACAGTTGGAACTGGTGCTCTCCACTCTCCCATCCTGTGACAGAAGGAACTGGTGCTCTCCACTCTCCCGTCCTGTGACAGTGGGAACTGGTGCTCTCCACTCTCCCGTCCTGTGACAGTTGGAACTGGTGCTCTCCACTATCCCGTCCTGTGACAGTTGGAACTGGTGCTCTCCACTCTCACGTCCTGTGACAGTTGGAACTGGTGCTCTCCACTCTCTGTCCTGTGACAGTTGGAACTGGTGCTCTCCACTCTCCCGTCCTGTGACATTTGGAACTGGTGCTCTCAACTCTCCCGTCCTGTGACAGTTGGAACTGGTGCTCTCCACACTCTCTCCTGTAACAGTTGCAACTGGTGCTCTCCACTCTCCCGTCCTGTGACAGTTGGAACTGGTACTCTCCACTCTCTCTCCTGTGAGAGTTGGAACTGGTGCTCTCCACTCTCTGTCCTGTGACAGTTGGAACTGGTGCTCTCCACTCTCTGTCGTGCGACAGTTGGAACTGGTGCTCTCCACTCTCTCTCCTGTGACAGTGGGAACTGGTGCTCTCCACCCTCTGTCCTGTGACAGTTGGAACTGGTGCTCTCCACTCTCTGTCCTGTGACAGTTGGAACTGGTGCTCTCCACTCTCTGTCCTGTGACAGTTGGAACTGGTGCTCTCCACTCTCTCTCCTGTGACAGTGGGAACTGGTGCTCTGCACTCTCTGTCCTGTGACAGTGAGAACTGGTGCTCTCCACTCTCTGTCCTGTGACAGTTGGAACTGGAGCTCTCCATTCTCTGTCCTGTGACAGTTGGAACTGGTGCTCTCCACTCTCCCGTCCTGTGACAGTTGGAACTGGTGCTCTCCACTCTCTGCCCTGTGACAGTTGGAACTGGTGCTCTCCACTCTCCCGTCCTGTGACAGTTGGAACTGGTGCTCTCCACTCTCTGTCCTGTGACAGTTGGAACTGGTGCTCTCGACTCTCTGTCGTGCGACAGTTGGAACTGGTGCTCTCCACTCTCCAGTCCTGTGACAGTTGGAACTGGTGCTCTCCACTCTCTGTCCTGTGACAGTTGGAACTGGTGCTCTCCACTCTCCGTCCTGTGACAGTGGGAACTGGTGCTCTCCACTCTCTGTCCTGTGACAGTTGGAACTGGTGCTCTCCACTCTCCGTCCTGTGACAGTTGGAACTGGTGCTCTCCACTCTCTGTCCTGTGATAGTTGGAACTGGTGCTCTCCACTCTCCCGTCCTGTGACAGTTGGAACTGTTGCTCTCCACTCTCTGTCCTGTGACAGTTGGAACTGGTGCTCTCCACTCTCCCGTCCTGTGACAGTTGGAACTGGTGCTCTCCACTCTCTGTCCTGTGACAGTTGGAACTGGTGCTCTCCACTCTCCGTCCTGTGACAGTGGGAACTGGTGCTCTCCACACTCTGTCCTGTGACAGTTGGAACTGGTGCTCTCCACTCTCTGTCCTGTGACAGTTGAAACTGGTGCTCTCCACTCTCTCTCCTGTGACAGTGGGATCTGGAGCTCTCCACTCTCTGTCCTGCGACAGTTGGAACTGGTGCTCTCCACTCTCTGTCCTGTGACAGTTGGAACTGGTGCTCTCCACTCTCTGTCCTGTGACAGTTGGAACTGGTGCTCTCCACTCTCCCGTCCTGTGACAGTTGGAACTGGTGCTCTCCACTCTCCCGTCCTGTGACAGTTGGAACTGGTGTTCTCCACTCTCTGTCCTGTGACAGTTGGAACTGGTGCTCTCCACTCTCCCGTCCTGTGACAGTTGGAACTGGTGTTCTCCACTCTCTGTCCTGTGACAGTTGGAACTGGTGCTCTCCACTCTCCCGTCCTGTGACAGTTGGAGCTGGTGCACTCCACTCTCTCTCCTGTGACAGTTGGAACTGGTGCTCTCCACTCTCACGTCCTGTGACGGTTGGAACTGGTGCTCTCCACTCTCTGTCCAGTGACAGTTGGAACTGGTGCTCTCCACTCTCTGTCGTGCGACAGTTGGAACTGGTGCTCTCCACTCTCCCGTCCTGTGACAGTTGGAACTGGTGCTTTCCACTCTCTGTCCTGTGACAGTGGGAACTGGTGCTCTCCACTTTCTGTCCTGTGACAGTTGGAACTGGTGCTCTCCACTCTCTGTCCTGTGACAGTTGAAACTAGTGCTCTCCACTCTCTCTCCTGTGACAGTGGGAACTGGTGCTCTCCACACTCTGTCCTGCGACAGTTGGAACTGGTGCTCTCCACTCTGTCCTGTGACAGTCGGAACTGGTGCTCTCCACTCTCCCGTCCTGTGACAGTTGGAACTGGTGTTCTCCACACTCCCGTCCTGTGACAGTTGGAACTGGTGCTCTCCACTCTCCCGTCCTGTGACAGTTGGAACTGGTGCTCTCCACTCTCACGTCCTGTGACAGTTGGAACAGGTGCTCTCCACTCTCTGTCCTGTGACAGTTGGAACTGGTGCTCTCCACTCTCTGTCGTGCGACAGTTGGAACTGGTGCTCTCCACTCTCCCGTCCTGTGACAGTTGGAACTGGTGCTCTCCACTCTCTGTCCTGTGACAGTGGGAACTGGTGCTCTACACTCTCCCGTCCTGCGACAGTTGGAACTGGTGCTCTCCAATCTCTGTCCTGTGAAAGTTGGAACTGGTGCTCTCCACTCTCTGTCCTGTGACAGTTGGAACTGGTGCTCTCCACTCTCCCGTCCTGTGACAGTTGGAACTGGTGCTCTCCACTATCTGTCCTGTGACAGTTGGAACTGGTGCTCTCCACTCTCTCTCCTGTGACAGTGGGAACTGGTGCTCTCCACTCTCTTTCCTGTGACAGTTGGAACTGGTGCTCTCCACTCTCTGTCCTGTGACAGTTGGAACTGGTGCTCTCCACTCTCTGTCCTGTGACAGTTGGAACTGGTGCTCTCCACTCTCCCGTCATGTGACAGTGGGAACTGGTGCTCTCCACTCTCCCGTCCTGTGACAGTGGGAACTGGTGCTCTCCACTCTCCGGTCCTGTGACAGTGGGAACTGGTGCTCTCCACTCTCCCGTCCTGTGACAGTTGGAACTGGTGCTCTCCACTCTCCCGTCCTGTGACAGTTGGAACTGGTACTCTCCACTCTCTGTCCTGTGACAGTTGGAACTGGTGCTCTCCACTCTCTGTCCTGTGACAGTGGGAACTGGTGCTCTCCACTCTCCCGTCCTGTGACAGTTGGAACTGGTGCTCTCCACTCTCTGTCCTGTGACAGTGGGAACTGGTGCTCTCCACTCTCTGTCCTGTGACAGTTGGAACTGGTGCTCTCCACTCTCTCTCCTGTGACAGTGGGAACTGGTGCTCTCCACTCTCTGTCCTGTGACAGTTGGAACTGGTGCTCTCCACTCTACGGTCCTGTGACAGTGGGAACTGGTGCTCTCCACTCTCCCGTCCTGTGACAGTTGTAACTGGTGCTCTCCACTCTCCCGTCCTGTGACAGTTGGAACTGGTACTCTCCACTCTCTGTCCTGTGACAGTTGGAACTGGTGCTCTCCACTCTCTGTCCTGTGACAGTTGGAATTGGTGCTCTCCACTCTCTGTCCTGTGACAGTGGGAACTGGTTCTCTCCACTCTCCCGTCCTGTGACAGTTGGAACTGGGGCTCTCCACTCTCTGTCCTGTGACAGTGGGAACTGGTGCTCTCCACTCTCTGTCCTGTGACAGTTGGAACTGGTGCTCTCCACTCTCTCTCCTGTGACAGTGGGAACTGGTGCTCTCCACTCTCTGTCCTGTGACAATGGGAACTGGTGCTCTCCACTCTCTGTCCCGTGACAGTTGGAACTGGTGCTCTCCACTCTCCCGTCCTGTGACAGAAGGAACTGGTGCTCTCCACTCTCCCGTCCTGTGACAGTGGGAACTGGTGCTCTCCACTCTCCCGTCCTGTGACAGTTGGAACTGGTGCTCTCCACTATCCCGTCCTGTGACAGTTGGAACTGATGCTCTCCACTCTCACGTCCTGTGACAGTTGGAACTGGTGCTCTCCACTCTCTGTCCTGTGACAGTTGGAACTGGTGCTCTCCACTCTCCCGTCCTGTGACAGTTGGAACTGGTGCTCTCAACTCTCCCGTCCTGTGACAGTTGGAACTGGTGCTCTCCACTCTCTCTCCTGTAACAGTTGGAACTGGTGCTCTCCACTCTCCCGTCCTGTGACAGTTGGAACTGGTGCTCTCCACTCTCTCTCCTGTGAGAGTTGGAACTGGTGCTCTCCACTCTCTGTCCTGTGACAGTTGGAACTGGTGCTCTCCACTCTCTGTCGTGCGACAGTTGGAACTGGTGCTCTCCACTCTCTCTCCTGTGACAGTGTGAACTGGTGCTCTCCACCCTCTGTCCTGTGACAGTTGGAACTGGTGCTCTCCACTCTCTGTCCTGTGACAGTTGGAACTGGTGCTCTCCACTCTCTGTCCTGTGACAGTTGGAACTGGTGCTCTCCAGTCTCCCGTCCTGTGACAGTTGGAACTGGTGCTCTCCACTCTCTGTCCTGTGACAGTTGGAACTGGTGCTCTCCACTCTCTCTCCTGTGACAGTGGGAACTGGTGCTCTCCACTCTCTGTCCTGTGACAGTGGGAACTGGTGCTCTGCACTCTCTGTCCTGTGACAGTTGGAACTGGAGCTCTCCATTCTCTGTCCTGTGACAGTTGGAACTGGTGCTCTCCACTCTCCCGTCCTGTGACAGTTGGAACTGGTGCTCTCCACTCTCTGTCCTGTGACAGTTGGAACTGGTGCTCTCCACTCTCCCGTCCTGTGACAGTTGGAACTGGTGCTCTCCACTCTCCCGTCCTGTGACAGTTGGAACTGGTGCTCTCCACTCTCTGTCCTGTGACAGTTGGAACTGTTGCTCTCGAATCTCTGTCGTGCGACAGTTGGAACTGGTGCTCTCCACTCTCCAGTCCTGTGACAGTTGGAACTGGTGCTCTCCACTCTCTGTCCTGTGACAGTTGGAACTGGTGCTCTCCACTCTCCGTCCTGTGACAGTTGGAACTGGTGCTCTCCACTCTCCGTCCTGTGACAGTTGGAACTGGTGCTCTCCACTCTCCCATCCTGTGACAGTTGGAACTGTTGCTCTCCACTCTCTGTCCTGTGACAGTTGGAACTGGTGCTCTCCACTCTCCCGTCCTGTGACAGTTGGAACTGGTGCTCTCCAATCTCTGTCCTGTGACAGTTGGAACTGGTGCTCTCCACTCTCCGTCCTGTGACAGTGGGAACTGGTGCTCTCCACACTCTGTCCTGTGACAGTTGGAACTGGTGCTCTCCACTCTCTGTCCTGTGACAGTTGAAACTGGTGCTCTCCACTCTCTCTCCTGTGACAGTGGGATCTGGTGCTCTCCACTCTCTGTCCTGCGACAGTTGGAACTGGTGCTCTCCACTCTCTGTCCTGTGACAGGTGGAACTGGTGCTCTCCACTCTCTGTCCTGTGACAGTTGGAACTGGTGCTCTCCACTCTACCGTCCTGTGACAGTTGGAACTGGTGCTCTCCACTCTCTGTCCTGTGACAGTTGGAACTGGTGCTCTCCACTCTCCCGTCCTGTGACAGTTGGAACTGGTGCTCTCCACTCTCCCGTCCTGTGACAGTTGGAACTGGTGCTCTCCACTCTCCCGTCCTGTGATAGTTGGAATTGGTGTTCTCCACTCTCTGTCCTGTGACAGTTGGAACTGGTGCTCTCCACTCTCCCGTCCTGTGACAGTTGGAACTGGTGCTCTCCACTCTCACGTCCTGTGACAGTTGGAACTGGTGCTCTCCACTCTCTGTCCTGTGACAGTTGGAACTGGTGCTCTCCACTCTCCCGTCCTGTGACAGTTGGAACTGGTGCTTTCCACTCTCTGTCCTGTGACAGTGGGAACTGGTGCTCTCCACTTTCTGTCCTGTGACAGTTGGAACTGGTGCTCTCCACTCTCTGTCCTGTGACAGTTGAAACTAGTGCTCTCCACTCTCTCTCCTGTGACAGTGGGAACTGGTGCTCTCCACACTCTGTCCTGCGACAGTTGGAACTGGTGCTCTCCACTCTGTCCTGTGACAGTCGGAACTGGTGCTCTCCACTCTCCCGTCCTGTGACAGTTGGAACTGGTGTTCTCCACACTCCCGTCCTGTGACAGTTGGAACTGGTGCTCTCCACTCTCCCGTCCTGTGACAGTTGGAACTGGTGCTCTCCACTCTCACGTCCTGTGACCGTTGGAACAGGTGCTCTCCACTCTCTGTCCTGTGACAGTTGGAACTGGTGCTCTCCACTCTCTGTCGTGCGACAGTTGGAACTGGTGCTCTCCACTCTCCCGTCCTGTGACAGTTGGAACTGGTGCTCTCCACTCTCTGTCCTGTGACAGTGGGAACTGGTGCTCTACACTCTCCCGTCCTGTGACAGTTGGAACTGGTGCTCTCCACTCTCTCTCCTGTGACAGTGGGAACTGGTGCTCTCCACTCTCTTTCCTGTGACAGTTGGAACTGGTGCTCTCCACTCTCTGTCCTGTGACAGTTGGAACTGGTGCTCTCCACTCTCTGTCCTGTGACAGTTGGAACTGGTGCTCTCCACTCTCCCGTCATGTGACAGTGGGAACTGGTGCTCTCCACTCTCCCGTCCTGTGACAGTGGGAACTGGTGCTCTCCACTCTCCGGTCCTGTGACAGTGGGAACTGGTGCTCTCCACTCTCCCGTCCTGTGACAGTTGGAACTGGTGCTCTCCACTCTCCCGTCCTGTGACAGTTGGAACTGGTACTCTCCACTCTCTGTCCTGTGACAGTTGGAACTGGTGCTCTCCACTCTCTGTCCTGTGACAGTGGGAACTGGTGCTCTCCACTCTCCCGTCCTGTGACAGTTGGAACTGGTGCTCTCCACTCTCTGTCCTGTGACAGTGGGAACTGGTGCTCTCCACTCTCTGTCCTGTGACAGTTGGAACTGGTGCTCTCCACTCTCTCTCCTGTGACAGTGGGAACTGGTGCTCTCCACTCTCTGTCCTGTGACAGTTGGAACTGGTGCTCTCCACTCTACGGTCCTGTGACAGTGGGAACTGGTGCTCTCCACTCTCCCGTCCTGTGACAGTTGGAACTGGTGCTCTCCACTCTCCCGTCCTGTGACAGTTGGAACTGGTACTCTCCACTCTCTGTCCTGTGACAGTTGGAACTGGTGCTCTCCACTCTCTGTCCTGTGACAGTTGGAATTGGTGCTCTACACTCTCTGTCCTGTGACAGTGGGAACTGGTGCTCTCCACTCTCCCGTCCTGTGACAGTTGGAACTGGGGCTCTCCACTCTCTGTCCTGTGACAGTGGGAACTGGTGCTCTCCACTCTCTGTCCTGTGACAGTTGGAACTGGTGCTCTCCACTCTCTCTCCTGTGACAGTGGGAACTGGTGCTCTCCACTCTCTGTCCTGTGACAATGGGAACTGGTGCTCTCCACTCTCTGTCCCGTGACAGTTGGAACTGGTGCTCTCCACTCTCCCGTCCTGTGACAGAAGGAACTGGTGCTCTCCACTCTCCCGTCCTGTGACAGTGGGAACTGGTGCTCTCCACTCTCTGTCCTGTGACAGTTGGAACTGGTGCTCTCCACTCTCCCGTCCTGTGACAGTTGGAACTGGTGCTCTCCACTCTCACGTCCTGTGACAGTTGGAACTGGTGCTCTCCACTCTCTGTCCTGTGACAGTTGGAACTGGTGCTCTCCACTCTCCCGTCCTGTGACAGTTGGAACTGGTGCTTTCCACTCTCTGTCCTGTGACAGTGGGAACTGGTGCTCTCCACTTTCTGTCCTGTGACAGTTGGAACTGGTGCTCTCCACTCTCTGTCCTGTGACAGTTGAAACTAGTGCTCTCCACTCTCTCTCCTGTGACAGTGGGAACTGGTGCTCTCCACACTCTGTCCTGCGACAGTTGGAACTGGTGCTCTCCACTCTGTCCTGTGACAGTCGGAACTGGTGCTCTCCACTCTCCCGTCCTGTGACAGTTGGAACTGGTGTTCTCCACACTCCCGTCCTGTGACAGTTGGAACTGGTGCTCTCCACTCTCCCGTCCTGTGACAGTTGGAACTGGTGCTCTCAACTCTCCCGTCCTGTGACAGTTGGAACTGGTGCTCTCCACTCTCTCTCCTGTAACAGTTGGAACTGGTGCTCTCCACTCTCCCGTCCTGTGACAGTTGGAACTGGTGCTCTCCACTCTCTCTCCTGTGAGAGTTGGAACTGGTGCTCTCCACTCTCTGTCCTGTGACAGTTGGAACTGGTGCTCTCCACTCTCTGTCGTGCGACAGTTGGAACTGGTGCTCTCCACTCTCTCTCCTGTGACAGTGTGAACTGGTGCTCTCCACCCTCTGTCCTGTGACAGTTGGAACTGGTGCTCTCCACTCTCTGTCCTGTGACAGTTGGAACTGGTGCTCTCCACTCTCTGTCCTGTGACAGTTGGAACTGGTGCTCTCCAGTCTCCCGTCCTGTGACAGTTGGAACTGGTGCTCTCCACTCTCTGTCCTGTGACAGTTGGAACTGGTGCTCTCCACTCTCTCTCCTGTGACAGTGGGAACTGGTGCTCTCCACTCTCTGTCCTGTGACAGTGGGAACTGGTGCTCTGCACTCTCTGTCCTGTGACAGTTGGAACTGGAGCTCTCCATTCTCTGTCCTGTGACAGTTGGAACTGGTGCTCTCCACTCTCCCGTCCTGTGACAGTTGGAACTGGTGCTCTCCACTCTCTGTCCTGTGACAGTTGGAACTGGTGCTCTCCACTCTCCCGTCCTGTGACAGTTGGAACTGGTGCTCTCCACTCTCCCGTCCTGTGACAGTTGGAACTGGTGCTCTCCACTCTCTGTCCTGTGACAGTTGGAACTGTTGCTCTCGAATCTCTGTCGTGCGACAGTTGGAACTGGTGCTCTCCACTCTCCAGTCCTGTGACAGTTGGAACTGGTGCTCTCCACTCACTGTCCTGTGACAGTTGGAACTGGTGCTCTCCACTCTCCGTCCTGTGACAGTTGGAACTGGTGCTCTCCACTCTCCGTCCTGTGACAGTTGGAACTGGTGCTCTCCACTCTCCCATCCTGTGACAGTTGGAACTGTTGCTCTCCACTCTCTGTCCTGTGACAGTTGGAACTGGTGCTCTCCACTCTCCCGTCCTGTGACAGTTGGAACTGGTGCTCTCCAATCTCTGTCCTGTGACAGTTGGAACTGGTGCTCTCCACTCTCCGTCCTGTGACAGTGGGAACTGGTGCTCTCCACACTCTGTCCTGTGACAGTTGGAACTGGTGCTCTCCACTCTCTGTCCTGTGACAGTTGAAACTGGTGCTCTCCACTCTCTCTCCTGTGACAGTGGGATCTGGTGCTCTCCACTCTCTGTCCTGCGACAGTTGGAACTGGTGCTCTCCACTCTCTGTCCTGTGACAGGTGGAACTGGTGCTCTCCACTCTCTGTCCTGTGACAGTTGGAACTGGTGCTCTCCACTCTACCGTCCTGTGACAGTTGGAACTGGTGCTCTCCACTCTCTGTCCTGTGACAGTTGGAACTGGTGCTCTCCACTCTCCCGTCCTGTGACAGTTGGAACTGGTGCTCTCCACTCTCCCGTCCTGTGACAGTTGGAACTGGTGCTCTCCACTCTCCCGTCCTGTGATAGTTGGAATTGGTGTTCTCCACTCTCTGTCCTGTGACAGTTGGAACTGGTGCTCTCCACTCTCCCGTCCTGTGACAGTTGGAACTGGTGCTCTCCACTCTCACGTCCTGTGACAGTTGGAACTGGTGCTCTCCACTCTCTGTCCTGTGACAGTTGGAACTGGTGCTCTCCACTCTCCCGTCCTGTGACAGTTGGAACTGGTGCTTTCCACTCTCTGTCCTGTGACAGTGGGAACTGGTGCTCTCCACTTTCTGTCCTGTGACAGTTGGAACTGGTGCTCTCCACTCTCTGTCCTGTGACAGTTGAAACTAGTGCTCTCCACTCTCTCTCCTGTGACAGTGGGAACTGGTGCTCTCCACACTCTGTCCTGCGACAGTTGGAACTGGTGCTCTCCACTCTGTCCTGTGACAGTCGGAACTGGTGCTCTCCACTCTCCCGTCCTGTGACAGTTGGAACTGGTGTTCTCCACACTCCCGTCCTGTGACAGTTGGAACTGGTGCTCTCCACTCTCCCGTCCTGTGACAGTTGGAACTGGTGCTCTCCACTCTCACGTCCTGTGACCGTTGGAACAGGTGCTCTCCACTCTCTGTCCTGTGACAGTTGGAACTGGTGCTCTCCACTCTCTGTCGTGCGACAGTTGGAACTGGTGCTCTCCACTCTCCCGTCCTGTGACAGTTGGAACTGGTGCTCTCCACTCTCTGTCCTGTGACAGTGGGAACTGGTGCTCTACACTCTCCCGTCCTGTGACAGTTGGAACTGGTGCTCTCCACTCTCTCTCCTGTGACAGTGGGAACTGGTGCTCTCCACTCTCTTTCCTGTGACAGTTGGAACTGGTGCTCTCCACTCTCTGTCCTGTGACAGTTGGAACTGGTGCTCTCCACTCTCTGTCCTGTGACAGTTGGAACTGGTGCTCTCCACTCTCCCGTCATGTGACAGTGGGAACTGGTGCTCTCCACTCTCCCGTCCTGTGACAGTGGGAACTGGTGCTCTCCACTCTCCGGTCCTGTGACAGTGGGAACTGGTGCTCTCCACTCTCCCGTCCTGTGACAGTTGGAACTGGTGCTCTCCACTCTCCCGTCCTGTGACAGTTGGAACTGGTACTCTCCACTCTCTGTCCTGTGACAGTTGGAACTGGTGCTCTCCACTCTCTGTCCTGTGACAGTGGGAACTGGTGCTCTCCACTCTCCCGTCCTGTGACAGTTGGAACTGGTGCTCTCCACTCTCTGTCCTGTGACAGTGGGAACTGGTGCTCTCCACTCTCTGTCCTGTGACAGTTGGAACTGGTGCTCTCCACTCTCTCTCCTGTGACAGTGGGAACTGGTGCTCTCCACTCTCTGTCCTGTGACAGTTGGAACTGGTGCTCTCCACTCTACGGTCCTGTGACAGTGGGAACTGGTGCTCTCCACTCTCCCGTCCTGTGACAGTTGGAACTGGTGCTCTCCACTCTCCCGTCCTGTGACAGTTGGAACTGGTACTCTCCACTCTCTGTCCTGTGACAGTTGGAACTGGTGCTCTCCACTCTCTGTCCTGTGACAGTTGGAATTGGTGCTCTACACTCTCTGTCCTGTGACAGTGGGAACTGGTGCTCTCCACTCTCCCGTCCTGTGACAGTTGGAACTGGGGCTCTCCACTCTCTGTCCTGTGACAGTGGGAACTGGTGCTCTCCACTCTCTGTCCTGTGACAGTTGGAACTGGTGCTCTCCACTCTCTCTCCTGTGACAGTGGGAACTGGTGCTCTCCACTCTCTGTCCTGTGACAATGGGAACTGGTGCTCTCCACTCTCTGTCCCGTGACAGTTGGAACTGGTGCTCTCCACTCTCCCGTCCTGTGACAGAAGGAACTGGTGCTCTCCACTCTCCCGTCCTGTGACAGTGGGAACTGGTGCTCTCCACTCTCTGTCCTGTGACAGTTGGAACTGGTGCTCTCCACTCTCCCGTCCTGTGACAGTTGGAACTGGTGCTCTCCACTCTCACGTCCTGTGACAGTTGGAACTGGTGCTCTCCACTCTCTGTCCTGTGACAGTTGGAACTGGTGCTCTCCACTCTCCCGTCCTGTGACAGTTGGAACTGGTGCTTTCCACTCTCTGTCCTGTGACAGTGGGAACTGGTGCTCTCCACTTTCTGTCCTGTGACAGTTGGAACTGGTGCTCTCCACTCTCTGTCCTGTGACAGTTGAAACTAGTGCTCTCCACTCTCTCTCCTGTGACAGTGGGAACTGGTGCTCTCCACACTCTGTCCTGCGACAGTTGGAACTGGTGCTCTCCACTCTGTCCTGTGACAGTCGGAACTGGTGCTCTCCACTCTCCCGTCCTGTGACAGTTGGAACTGGTGTTCTCCACACTCCCGTCCTGTGACAGTTGGAACTGGTGCTCTCCACTCTCCCGTCCTGTGACAGTTGGAACTGGTGCTCTCCACTCTCACGTCCTGTGACAGTTGGAACAGGTGCTCTCCACTCTCTGTCCTGTGACAGTTGGAACTGGTGCTCTCCACTCTCTGTCGTGCGACAGTTGGAACTGGTGCTCTCCACTCTCCCGTCCTGTGACAGTTGGAACTGGTGCTCTCCACTCTCTGTCCTGTGACAGTGGGAACTGGTGCTCTACACTCTCCCGTCCTGTGACAGTTGGAACTGGTGCTCTCCACTCTCTCTCCTGTGACAGTGGGAACTGGTGCTCTCCACTCTCTTTCCTGTGACAGTTGGAACTGGTGCTCTCCACTCTCTGTCCTGTGACAGTTGGAACTGGTGCTCTCCACTCTCTGTCCTGTGACAGTTGGAACTGGTGCTCTCCACTCTCCCGTCATGTGACAGTGGGAACTGGTGCTCTCCACTCTCCCGTCCTGTGACAGTGGGAACTGGTGCTCTCCACTCTCCGGTCCTGTGACAGTGGGAACTGGTGCTCTCCACTCTCCCGTCCTGTGACAGTTGGAACTGGTGCTCTCCACTCTCCCGTCCTGTGACAGTTGGAACTGGTACTCTCCACTCTCTGTCCTGTGACAGTTGGAACTGGTGCTCTCCACTCTCTGTCCTGTGACAGTGGGAACTGGTGCTCTCCACTCTCCCGTCCTGTGACAGTTGGAACTGGTGCTCTCCACTCTCTGTCCTGTGACAGTGGGAACTGGTGCTCTCCACTCTCTGTCCTGTGACAGTTGGAACTGGTGCTCTCCACTCTCTGTCCTGTGACAGTTGGAACTGGTGCTCTCCACTCTCCCGTCCTGTGACAGTTGGAACTGGTGCTCTCCACTCTCTGTCCTGTGACAGTGGGAACTGGTGCTCTCCACTCTCTGTCCTGTGACAGTGGGAACTGGTGCTCTCCACTCTCTGTCCTGTGACAGTTGGAACTGGTGCTCTCCACTCTACGGTCCTGTGACAGTGGGAACTGGTGCTCTCCACTCTCCCGTCCTGTGACAGTTGGAACTGGTGCTCTCCACTCTCCCGTCCTGTGACAGTTGGAACTGGTACTCTCCACTCTCTGTCCTGTGACAGTTGGAACTGGTGCTCTCCACTCTCTGTCCTGTGACAGTTGGAATTGGTGCTCTACACTCTCTGTCCTGTGACAGTGGGAACTGGTGCTCTCCACTCTCCCGTCCTGTGACAGTTGGAACTGGGGCTCTCCACTCTCTGTCCTGTGACAGTGGGAACTGGTGCTCTCCACTCTCTGTCCTGTGACAGTTGGAACTGGTGCTCTCCACTCTCTCTCCTGTGACAGTGGGAACTGGTGCTCTCCACTCTCTGTCCTGTGACAATGGGAACTGGTGCTCTCCACTCTCTGTCCCGTGACAGTTGGAACTGGTGCTCTCCACTCTCCCGTCCTGTGACAGAAGGAACTGGTGCTCTCCACTCTCCCGTCCTGTGACAGTGGGAACTGGTGCTCTCCACTCTCCCGTCCTGTGACAGTTGGAACTGGTGCTCTCCACTATCCCGTCCTGTGACAGTTGGAACTGGTGCTCTCCACTCTCACGTCCTGTGACAGTTGGAACTGGTGCTCTCCACTCTCTGTCCTGTGACAGTTGGAACTGGTGCTCTCCACTCTCCCGTCCTGTGACAGTTGGAACTGGTGCTCTCAACTCTCCCGTCCTGTGACAGTTGGAACTGGTGCTCTCCACTCTCTCTCCTGTAACAGTTGGAACTGGTGCTCTCCACTCTCCCGTCCTGTGACAGTTGGAACTGGTGCTCTCCACTCTCTCTCCTGTGAGAGTTGGAACTGGTGCTCTCCACTCTCTGTCCTGTGACAGTTGGAACTGGTGCTCTCCACTCTCTGTCGTGCGACAGTTGGAACTGGTGCTCTCCACTCTCTCTCCTGTGACAGTGTGAACTGGTGCTCTCCACCCTCTGTCCTGTGACAGTTGGAACTGGTGCTCTCCACTCTCTGTCCTGTGACAGTTGGAACTGGTGCTCTCCACTCTCTGTCCTGTGACAGTTGGAACTGGTGCTCTCCACTCTCCCGTCCTGTGACAGTTGGAACTGGTGCTCTCCACTCTCTGTCCTGTGACAGTTGGAACTGGTGCTCTCCACTCTCTCTCCTGTGACAGTGGGAACTGGTGCTCTCCACTCTCTGTCCTGTGACAGTGGGAACTGGTGCTCTGCACTCTCTGTCCTGTGACAGTTGGAACTGGAGCTCTCCATTCTCTGTCCTGTAACAGTTGGAACTGGTGCTCTCCACTCTCCCGTCCTGTGACAGTTGGAACTGGTGCTCTCCACTCTCTGTCCTGTGACAGTTGGAACTGGTGCTCTCCACTCTCCCGTCCTGTGACAGTTGGAACTGGTGCTCTCCACTCTCCCGTCCTGTGACAGTTGGAACTGGTGCTCTCCACTCTCTCTCCTGTGACAGTTGGAACTGGTGCTCTCCACTCTCCCGTCCTGTGACAGTTGGAACTGGTGCTCTCCACTCTCCCGTCCTGTGACAGTGGGAACTGGTGCTCTCCACTCTCCCGTCCTGTGACAGTGGGAACTGGTGCTCTCCACTCTCCGGTCCTGTGACAGTGGGAACTGGTGCTCTCCACTCTCCCGTCCTGTGACAGTTGGAACTGGTGCTCTCCACTCTCCCGTCCTGTGACAGTTGGAACTGGTACTCTCCACTCTCTGTCCTGTGACAGTTGGAACTGGTGCTCTCCACTCTCTGTCCTGTGACAGTGGGAACTGGTGCTCTCCACTCTCCCGTCCTGTGACAGTTGGAACTGGTGCTCTCCACTCTCTGTCCTGTGACAGTGGGAACTGGTGCTCTCCACTCTCTGTCCTGTGACAGTTGGAACTGGTGCTCTCCACTCTCTGTCCTGTGACAGTTGGAACTGGTGCTCTCCACTCTCCCGTCCTGTGACAGTTGGAACTGGTGCTCTCCACTCTCTGTCCTGTGACAGTGGGAACTGGTGCTCTCCACTCTCTGTCCTGTGACAGTGGGAACTGGTGCTCTCCACTCTCTGTCCTGTGACAGTTGGAACTGGTGCTCTCCACTCTACGGTCCTGTGACAGTGGGAACTGGTGCTCTCCACTCTCCCGTCCTGTGACAGTTGGAACTGGTGCTCTCCACTCTCCCGTCCTGTGACAGTTGGAACTGGTACTCTCCACTCTCTGTCCTGTGACAGTTGGAACTGGTGCTCTCCACTCTCTGTCCTGTGACAGTTGGAATTGGTGCTCTACACTCTCTGTCCTGTGACAGTGGGAACTGGTGCTCTCCACTCTCCCGTCCTGTGACAGTTGGAACTGGGGCTCTCCACTCTCTGTCCTGTGACAGTGGGAACTGGTGCTCTCCACTCTCTGTCCTGTGACAGTTGGAACTGGTGCTCTCCACTCTCTCTCCTGTGACAGTGGGAACTGGTGCTCTCCACTCTCTGTCCTGTGACAATGGGAACTGGTGCTCTCCACTCTCTGTCCCGTGACAGTTGGAACTGGTGCTCTCCACTCTCCCGTCCTGTGACAGAAGGAACTGGTGCTCTCCACTCTCCCGTCCTGTGACAGTGGGAACTGGTGCTCTCCACTCTCCCGTCCTGTGACAGTTGGAACTGGTGCTCTCCACTATCCCGTCCTGTGACAGTTGGAACTGGTGCTCTCCACTCTCACGTCCTGTGACAGTTGGAACTGGTGCTCTCCACTCTCTGTCCTGTGACAGTTGGAACTGGTGCTCTCCACTCTCTCTCCTGTGAGAGTTGGAACTGGTGCTCTCCACTCTCTGTCCTGTGACAGTTGGAACTGGTGCTCTCCACTCTCTGTCGTGCGACAGTTGGAACTGGTGCTCTCCACTCTCTCTCCTGTGACAGTGTGAACTGGTGCTCTCCACCCTCTGTCCTGTGACAGTTGGAACTGGTGCTCTCCACTCTCTGTCCTGTGACAGTTGGAACTGGTGCTCTCCACTCTCTGTCCTGTGACAGTTGGAACTGGTGCTCTCCACTCTCCCGTCCTGTGACAGTTGGAACTGGTGCTCTCCACTCTCTGTCCTGTGACAGTTGGAACTGGTGCTCTCCACTCTCTCTCCTGTGACAGTGGGAACTGGTGCTCTCCACTCTCTGTCCTGTGACAGTGGGAACTGGTGCTCTGCACTCTCTGTCCTGTGACAGTTGGAACTGGAGCTCTCCATTCTCTGTCCTGTGACAGTTGGAACTGGTGCTCTCCACTCTCCCGTCCTGTGACAGTTGGAACTGGTGCTCTCCACTCTCTGTCCTGTGACAGTTGGAACTGGTGCTCTCCACTCTCCCGTCCTGTGACAGTTGGAACTGGTGCTCTCCACTCTCCCGTCCTGTGACAGTTGGAACTGGTGCTCTCCACTCTCTCTCCTGTGACAGTTGGAACTGGTGCTCTCCACTCTCCCGTCCTGTGACAGTTGGAACTGGTGCTCTCCACTCTCCCGTCCTGTGACAGTGGGAACTGGTGCTCTCCACTCTCTGTCCTGTGACAGTTGGAACTGTTGCTCTCGAATCTCTGTCGTGCGACAGTTGGAACTGGTGCTCTCCACTCTCCAGTCCTGTGACAGTTGGAACTGGTGCTCTCCACTCTCTGTCCTGTGACAGTTGGAACTGGTGCTCTCCACTCTCCGTCCTGTGACAGTTGGAACTGGTGCTCTCCACTCTCCGTCCTGTGACAGTTGGAACTGGTGCTCTCCACTCTCCCGTCCTGTGACAGTTGGAACTGTTGCTCTCCACTCTCTGTCCTGTGACAGTTGGAACTGGAGCTCTCCATTCTCTGTCCTGTGACAGTTGGAACTGGTGCTCTCCACTCTCCCGTCCTGTGACAGTTGGAACTGGTGCTCTCCACTCTCTGTCCTGTGACAGTTGGAACTGGTGCTCTCCACTCTCCCGTCCTGTGACAGTTGGAACTGGTGCTCTCCACTCTCCCGTCCTGTGACAGTTGGAACTGGTGCTCTCCACTCTCTCTCCTGTGACAGTTGGAACTGGTGCTCTCCACTCTCCCGTCCTGTGACAGTTGGAACTGGTGCTCTCCACTCTCCCGTCCTGTGACAGTGGGAACTGGTGCTCTCCACTCTCTGTCCTGTGACAGTTGGAACTGTTGCTCTCGAATCTCTGTCGTGCGACAGTTGGAACTGGTGCTCTCCACTCTCCAGTCCTGTGACAGTTGGAACTGGTGCTCTCCACTCTCTGTCCTGTGACAGTTGGAACTGGTGCTCTCCACTCTCCGTCCTGTGACAGTTGGAACTGGTGCTCTCCACTCTCCGTCCTGTGACAGTTGGAACTGGTGCTCTCCACTCTCCCGTCCTGTGACAGTTGGAACTGTTGCTCTCCACTCTCTGTCCTGTGACAGTTGGAACTGGTGCTCTCCACTCTCCCGTCCTGTGACAGTTGGAACTGGTGCTCTCCACTCTCTGTCCTGTGACAGTTGGAACTGGTGCTCTCCACTCTCCCGTCCTGTGACAGTTGGAACTGGTGCTCTCCACTCTCTGTCCTGTGACAGTTGGAACTTGTGCTCTCCACTCTCCCGTCCTGTGACAGTGGGAACTGGTGCTCTCCACACTCTGTCCTGTGACAGTTGGAACTGGTGCTCTCCACTCTCTGTCCTGTGACAGTTGAAACTGGTGCTCTCCACTCTCTCTCCTGTGACAGTGGGATCTGGTGCTCTCCACTCTCTGTCCTGCGACAGTTGGAACTGGTGCTCTCCACTCTCTGTCCTGTGACAGTTGGAACTGGTACTCTCCACTCTCTGTCCTGTGACAGTTGGAACTGGTGCTCTCCACTCTCTGTCCTGTGACAGTTGGAATTGGTGCTCTCCACTCTCTGTCCTGTGACAGTGGGAACTGGTGCTCTCCACTCTCCCGTCCTGTGACAGTTGGAACTGGGGCTCTCCACTCTCTGTCCTGTGACAGTGGGAACTGGTGCTCTCCACTCTCTGTCCTGTGACAGTTGGAACTGGTGCTCTCCACTCTCTCTCCTGTGACAGTGGGAACTGGTGCTCTCCACTCTCTGTCCTGTGACAATGGGAACTGGTGCTCTCCACTCTCTGTCCCGTGACAGTTGGAACTGGTGCTCTCCACTCTCCCGTCCTGTGACAGAAGGAACTGGTGCTCTCCACTCTCCCGTCCTGTGACAGTGGGAACTGGTGCTCTCCACTCTCCCGTCCTGTGACAGTTGGAACTGGTGCTCTCCACTATCCCGTCCTGTGACAGTTGGAACTGGTGCTCTCCACTCTCACGTCCTGTGACAGTTGGAACTGGTGCTCTCCACTCTCTGTCCTGTGACAGTTGGAACTGGTGCTCTCCACTCTCCCGTCCTGTGACAGTTGGAACTGGTGCTCTCCACTCTCTGTCCTGTGACAGTTGGAACTGGTGCTCTCCACTCTCCCGTCCTGTGACAGTTGGAACTGGTGCTCTCAACTCTCCCGTCCTGTGACAGTTGGAACTGGTGCTCTCCACTCTCTCTCCTGTAACAGTTGGAACTGGTGCTCTCCACTCTCCCGTCCTGTGACAGTTGGAACTGGTGCTCTCCACTCTCTCTCCTGTGAGAGTTGGAACTGGTGCTCTCCACTCTCTGTCCTGTGACAGTTGGAACTGGTGCTCTCCACTCTCTGTCGTGCGACAGTTGGAACTGGTGCTCTCCACTCTCTCTCCTGTGACAGTGTGAACTGGTGCTCTCCAACCTCTGTCCTGTGACAGTTGGAACTGGTGCTCTCCACTCTCTGTCCTGTGACAGTTGGAACTGGTGCTCTCCACTCTCTGTCCTGTGACAGTTGGAACTGGTGCTCTCCACTCTCCCGTCCTGTGACAGTTGGAACTGGTGCTCTCCACTCTCTGTCCTGTGACAGTTGGAACTGGTGCTCTCCACTCTCTCTCCTGTGACAGTGGGAACTGGTGCTCTCCACTCTCTGTCCTGTGACAGTGGGAACTGGTGCTCTGCACTCTCTGTCCTGTGACAGTTGGAACTGGAGCTCTCCATTCTCTGTCCTGTGACAGTTGGAACTGGTGCTCTCCACTCTCCCGTCCTGTGACAGTTGGAACTGGTGCTCTCCACTCTCTGTCCTGTGACAGTTGGAACTGGTGCTCTCCACTCTCCCGTCCTGTGACAGTTGGAACTGGTGCTCTCCACTCTCCCGTCCTGTGACAGTTGGAACTGGTGCTCTCCACTCTCTGTCCTGTGACAGTTGGAACTGTTGCTCTCGAATCTCTGTCGTGCGACAGTTGGAACTGGTGCTCTCCACTCTCCAGTCCTGTGACAGTTGGAACTGGTGCTCTCCACTCTCTGTCCTGTGACAGTTGGAACTGGTGCTCTCCACTCTCCGTCCTGTGACAGTTGGAACTGGTGCTCTCCACTCTCCGTCCTGTGACAGTTGGAACTGGTGCTCTCCACTCTCCCGTCCTGTGACAGTTGGAACTGTTGCTCTCCACTCTCTGTCCTGTGACAGTTGGAACTGGTGCTCTCCACTCTCCCGTCCTGTGACAGTTGGAACTGGTGCTCTCCACTCTCTGTCCTGTGACAGTTGGAACTGGTGCTCTCCACTCTCCGTCCTGTGACAGTGGGAACTGGTGCTCTCCACACTCTGTCCTCTGACAGTTGGAACTGGTGCTCTCCACTCTCTGTCCTGTGACAGTTGAAACTGGTGCTCTCCACTCTCTCTCCTGTGACAGTGGGATCTGGTGCTCTCCACTCTCTGTCCTGCGACAGTTGGAACTGGTGCTCTCCACTCTCTGTCCTGTGACAGTTGGAACTGGTGCTCTCCACTCTCTGTCCTGTGACAGTTGGAACTGGTGCTCTCCACTCTACCGTCCTGTGACAGTTGGAACTGGTGCTCTCCACTCTCTGTCCTGTGACAGTTGGAACTGGTGCTCTCCACTCTCCCGTCCTGTGACAGTTGGAACTGGTGCTCTCCACTCTCCCGTCCTGTGACAGTTGGAACTGGTGCTCTCCACTCTCCCGTCCTGTGATAGTTGGAACTGGTGTTCTCCACTCTCTGTCCTGTGACAGTTGGAACTGGTGCTCTCAACTTTCCCGTCCTGTGACAGTTGGAACTGGTGCTCTCCACTCTCACGTCCTGTGACAGTTGGAACTGGTGCTCTCCACTCTCTGTCCTGTGACAGTTGGAACTGGTGCTCTCCACTCTCTGTCGTGCGACAGTTGGAACTGGTGCTCTCCACTCTCCCGTCCTGTGACAGTTGGAACTGGTGCTTTCCACTCTCTGTCCTGTGACAGTGGGAACTGGTGCTCTCCACTTTCTGTCCTGTGACAGTTGGAACTGGTGCTCTCCACTCTCTGTCCTGTGACAGTTGAAACTAGTGCTCTCCACTCTCTCTCCTGTGACAGTGGGAACTGGTGCTCTCCACACTCTGTCCTGCGACAGTTGGAACTGATGCTCTCCACTCTGTCCTGTGACAGTCGGAACTGGTGCTCTCCACTCTCCCGTCCTGTGACAGTTGGAACTGGTGTTCTCCACTCTCACGTCCTGTGACAGTTGGAACTGGTGCTCTCCACTCTCTGTCCTGTGACAGTTGGAACTGGTGCTCTCCACTCTCCCGTCCTGTGACAGTTGGAACTGGTGCTCTCCAATCTCTGTCCTGTGACAGTGGGAACTGGTGCTCTCCACTCTCTGTCCTGTGACAGTTGGAACTGGTGCTATCCACTCTCTCTCCTGTGACAGTGGGAACTGGTGCTCTCCACTCTCTGTCCTGTGACAGTTGGAACTGGTGCTCTCCACTCTACGGTCCTTTGACAGTGGGAACTGGTGCTCTCCACTCTCCCGTCCTGTGACAGTTGGAACTGGTGCTCTCCACTCTCCCGTCCTGTGACAGTTGGAACTGGTACTCTCCACTCTCTGTCCTGTGACAGTTGGAACTGGTGCTCTCCACTCTCTGTCCTGTGACAGTTGGAATTGGTGCTCTCCACTCTCTGTCCTGTGACAGTGGGAACTGGTGCTCTCCACTCTCCCGTCCTGTGACAGTTGGAACTGGGGCTCTCCACTCTCTGTCCTGTGACAGTGGGAACTGGTGCTCTCCACTCTCTGTCCTGTGACAGTTGGAACTGGTGCTCTCCACTCTCTCTCCTGTGACAGTGGGAACTGGCGCTCTCCACTCTCTGTCCTGTGACAATGGGAACTGGTGCTCTCCACTCTCTGTCCCGTGACAGTTGGAACTGGTGCTCTCCACTCTCCCGTCCTGTGACAGAAGGAACTGGTGCTCTCCACTCTCCCGTCCTGTGACAGTGGGAACTGGTGCTCTCCACTCTCCCGTCCTGTGACAGTTGGAACTGGTGCTCTCCACTATCCCGTCCTGTGACAGTTGGAACTGGTGCTCTCCACTCTCACGTCCTGTGACAGTTGGAACTGGTGCTCTCCACTCTCTGTCCTGTGACAGTTGGAACTGGTGCTCTCCACTCTCCGTCCTGTGACAGTTGGAACTGGTGCTCTCAACTCTCCCGTCCTGTGACAGTTGGAACTGGTGCTCTCCACTCTCTCTCCTGTAACAGTTGGAACTGGTGCTCTCCACTCTCCCGTCCTGTGACAGTTGGAACTGGTGCTCTCCACTCTCTCTCCTGTGAGAGTTGGAACTGGTGCTCTCCACTCTCTGTCCTGTGACAGTTGGAACTGGTGCTCTCCACTCTCTGTCGTGCGACAGTTGGAACTGGTGCTCTCCACTCTCTCTCCTGTGACAGTGTGAACTGGTGCTCTCCACCCTCTGTCCTGTGACAGTTGGAACTGGTGCTCTCCACTCTCTGTCCTGTGACAGTTGGAACTGGTGCTCTCCACTCTCTGTCCTGTGACAGTTGGAACTGGTGCTCTCCACTCTCCCGTCCTGTGACAGTTGGAACTGGTGCTCTCCACTCTCTGTCCTGTGACAGTTGGAACTGGTGCTCTCCACTCTCTCTCCTGTGACAGTGGGAACTGGTGCTCTCCACTCTCTGTCCTGTGACAGTGGGAACTGGTGCTCTGCACTCTCAGTCCTGTGACAGTTGGAACTGGAGCTCTCCATTCTCTGTCCTGTGACAGTTGGAACTGGTGCTCTCCACTCTCCCGTCCTGTGACAGTTGGAACTGGTGCTCTCCACTCTCTGTCCTGTGACAGTTGGAACTGGTGCTCTCCACTCTCCCGTCCTGTGACAGTTGGAACTGGTGCTCTCCACTCTCTGTCCTGTGACAGTTGGAACTGGTGCTCTCCACTCTCCTGTCCTGTGACAGTTGGAACTGGTGCTCTCCACTCTCCCGTCCTTTGACAGTTGGAACTGTTGCTCTCCACTCTCTGTCCTGTGACAGTTGGAACTGGTGCTCTCCACTCTCCCGTCCTGTGACAGTTGGAACTGGTGCTCTCCATTCTCTGTCCTGTGACAGTTGGAACTGGTGCTCTCCACTCTCCGTCCTGTGACAGTGGGAACTGGTGCTCTCCACACTCTGTCCTGTGACAGTTGGAACTGGTGCTCTCCACTCTCTGTCCTGTGACAGTTGAAACTGGTGCTCTCCACTCTCTCTCCTGTGACAGTGGGATCTGGTGCTCTCCACTCTCTGTCCTGCGACAGTTGGAACTGGTGCTCTCCACTCTCTGTCCTGTGACAGTTGGAACTGGTACTCTCCACTCTCTGTCCTGTGACAGTTGGAACTGGTGCTCTCCACTCTCTGTCCTGTGACAGTTGGAATTGGTGCTCTCCACTCTCTGTCCTGTGACAGTGGGAACTGGTGCTCTCCACTCTCCCGTCCTATGACAGTTGGAACTGGTGTTCTCCACTCTCTGTCCTGTGACAGTGGGAACTGGTGCTCTCCACTCTCTGTCCTGTGACAGTTGGAACTGGTGCTCTCCACTCTCTCTCCTGTGATAGTGGGAACTGGTGCTCTCCACTCTCTGTCCTGTGACAATGGGAACTGGTGCTCTCCACTCTCTGTCCCGTGACAGTTGGAACTGGTGCTCTCCACTCTCCCGTCCTGTGACAGAAGGAACTGGTGCTCTCCACTCTCCCGTCCTGTGACAGTGGGAACTGGTGCTCTCCACTCTCCCGTCCTGTGACAGTTGGAACTGGTGCTCTCCACTATCCCGTCCTGTGACAGTTGGAACTGGTGCTCTCCACTCTCACGTCCTGTGACAGTTGGAACTGGTGCTCTCCACTCTCTGTCCTGTGACAGTTGGAACTGGTGCTCTCCACTCTCCCGTCCTGTGACAGTTGGAACTGGTGCTCTCAACTCTCCCGTCCTGTGACAGTTGGAACTGGTGCTCTCCACTCTCTCTGCTGTAACAGTTGGAACTGGTGCTCTCCACTCTCCCGTCCTGTGACAGTTGGAACTGGTGCTCTCCACTCTCCCGTCCTGTGACAGTTTGAACTGGTGCTCTCCACTCTCCCGTCCTGTGAGAGTTGGAACTGGTGCTCTCCACTCTCTGTCCTGTGACAGTTGGAACTGGTGCTCTCCACTCTCCCGTCCTGTGACAGTTTGAACTGGTGCTCTCCACTCTCCCGTCCTGTGAGAGTTGGAACTGGTGCTCTCCACTCTCTCTCCTGTGAGAGTTGGAACTGGTGCTCTCCACTCTCTGTCCTGTGACAGTTGGAACTGGTGCTCTCCACTCTCTGTCGTGCGACAGTTGGAACTGGTGCTCTCCACTCTCTCTCCTGTGACAGTGTGAACTGGTGCTCTCCACCCTCTGTCCTGTGACAGTTGGAACTGGTGCTCTCCACTCTCTGTCCTGTGACAGTTGGAACTGGTGCTCTCCACTCTCTGTCCTGTGACAGTTGGAACTTGTGCTCTCCACTCTCCCGTCCTGTGACAGTTGGAACTGGTGCTCTCCACTCTCTGTCCTGTGACAGTTGGAACTGGTGCTCTCCACTCTCTCTCCTGTGACAGTGGGAACTGGTGCTCTCCACTCTCTGTCCTGTGACAGTGGGAACTGGTGCTCTGCACTCTCTGTCCTGTGACAGTTGGAACTGGAGCTCTCCATTCTCTGTCCTGTGACAGTTGGAACTGGTGCTCTCCACTCTCCCGTCCTGTGACAGTTGGAACTGGTGCTCTCCACTCTCTGTCCTGTGACAGTTGGAACTGGTGCTCTCCACTCTCCCGTCCTGTGACAGTTGGAACTGGTGCTCTCCACTCTCCCGTCCTGTGACAGTTGGAACTGGTGCTCTCCACTCTCTGTCCTGTGACAGTTGGAACTGTTGCTCTCGAATCTCTGTCGTGCGACAGTTGGAACTGGTGCTCTCCACTCTCCAGTCCTGTGACAGTTGGAACTGGTGCTCTCCACTCTCTGTCCTGTGACAGTTGGAACTGGTGCTCTCCACTCTCCGTCCTGTGACAGTTGGAACTGGTGCTCTCCACTCTCCGTCCTGTGACAGTTGGAACTGGTGCTCTCCACTCTCCCGTCCTGTGACAGTTGGAACTGTTGCTCTCCACTCTCTGTCCTGTGACAGTTGGAACTGGTGCTCTCCACTCTCCCGTCCTGTGACAGCTGGAACTGGTGCTCTCCACTCTCTGTCCTGTGACAGTTGGAACTGGTGCTCTCCACTCTCCGTCCTGTGACAGTGGGAACTGGTGCTCTCCACACTCTGTCCTGTGACAGTTGGAACTGGTGCTCTCCACTCTCTGTCCTGTGACAGTTGAAACTGGTGCTCTCCACTCTCTCTCCTGTGACAGTGGGATCTGGTGCTCTCCAATCTCTGTCCTGCGACAGTTGGAACTGGTGCTCTCCACTCTCTGTCCTGTGACAGTTGGAACTGGTGCTCTCCACTCTCCCGTCCTGTGACAGTTGGAACTGGTGCTCTCCACTCTCCCGTCCTGTGACAGTTGGAACTGGTGCTCTCCACTCTCCCGTCCTGTGATAGTTGGAACTGGTGTTCTCCACTCTCTGTCCTGTGACAGTTGGAACTGGTGCTCTCCACTCTCCCGTCCTGTGACAGTTGGAACTGGTGCTCTCCACTCTCACGTCCTGTGACAGTTGGAACTGGTGCTCTCCACTCTCTGTCCTGTGACAGTTGGAACTGGTGCTCTCCACTCTCTGTCGTGCGACAGTTGGAACTGGTGCTCTCCACTCTCCCGTCCTGTGACAGTTGGAACTGGTGCTTTCCACTCTCTGTCCTGTGACAGTGGGAACTGGTGCTCTCCACTCTCTGTCCTGTGACAGTTGGAACTGGTGCTCTCCACTCTCTGTCCTGTGACAGTTGAAACTAGTGCTCTCCACTCTCTCTCCTGTGACAGTGGGAACTGGTGCTCTCCACACTCTGTCCTGCGACAGTTGGAACTGGTGCTCTCCACTCTGTCCTGTGACAGTCGGAACTGGTGCTCTCCACTCTCCCGTCCTGTGACAGTTGGAACTGGTGTTCTCCACTCTCACGTCCTGTGACAGTTGGAACTGGTGCTCTCCACTCTCTGTCCTGTGACAGTTGGAACTGGTGCTCTCCACTCTCTGTCGTGCGACAGTTGGAACTGGTGCTCTCCACTCTCCCGTCCTGTGACAGTTGGAACTGGTGCTCTCCACTCTCTGTCCTGTGACAGTGGGAACAGGTGCTCTACACTCTCCCGTCCTGTGACAGTTGGAACTGGTGCTCTCCACTCTCTCTCCTGTGACAGTGGGAACTGGTGCTCTCCACTCTCTTTCCTGTGACAGTTGGAACTGGTGCTCTCCACTCTCTGTCCTGTGACAGTTGGAACTGGTGCTCTCCACTCTCTGTCCTGCAACAGTTGGAACTGGTGCTCTCCACTCTCCCGTCATGTGACAGTGGGAACTGGTGCTCTCCACTCTCTCTCCTGTGACAGTGGGAACTGGTGCTCTCCACTCTCTGTCCTGTGACAGTGGGAACTGGTGCTCTGCACTCTCTGTCCTGTGACAGTTGGAACTGGAGCTCTCCATTCTCTGTCCTGTGACAGTTGGAACTGGTGCTCTCCACTCTCCCGTCCTGTGACAGTTGGAACTGGTGCTCTCCACTCTCTGTCCTGTGACAGTTGGAACTGGTGCTCTCCACTCTCCCGTCCTGTGACAGTTGGAACTGGTGCTCTCCACTCTCCCGTCCTGTGACAGTTGGAACTGGTGCTCTCCACTCTCTGTCCTGTGACAGTTGGAACTGTTGCTCTCCACTCTTCCATCCTGTGACAGTGGGAACTGGTGCTCTCCAGTCTCCCGTCCTGTGACAGTTGGAACTGGTGCTCTCCACTCTCCCGTCCTGCGACAGTTGGAACTGGTGCTCTCCACTCTCCCGTCCTGTGACAGTTGGAACTGGTGCTCTCCACTCTCTGTCCTGTGACAGTGGGAACTGGTGCTCTCCACTCTCCCGTCCTGTGACAGTGGGAACTGGTGCTCTCCACTCTCCGTCCTGTGACAGTTGGAACTGGTGCTCTCCACTCTCCCGTCCTGTGACAGTTGGAACTGGTACTCTCCACTCTCTCTCCTGTGACAGTTGGAACTGGTGCTCTCCACTCTCTCTCCTGTGACAGTTGGAACTGGTGCTCTCCACTCTCTCTCCTGTGACAGTAGGAACTGGTGCTCTCCACTCTCTGTCCTGTGACAGTTGGAACTGGTGCTCTCCACTCTCTGTCCTGTGACAGTTGGAACTGGTGCTCTCCACTCTCTGTCCTGTGACAGTTGGAACTGGTGCTCTCCACTCTCTATCCTGCGACAGTTGGAACTGGTGCTCTCCACTCTCTGTCCTGTGACAGTTGGAACTGGTGCTCTCCACTCTCTCTCCTGTGACAGTTGGAACTGGTGCTCTCCACTCTCCCGTCCTGTGAAAGTTGGAACTGTTGCTCTCCACTCTCTATCCTGTGACAGTTGGAACTGGTGCTCTCCACTCTCTGTCCTGTGACAGTTGGAACTGGTGCTCTCCACTCTCCCGTCCTGTGACAGTTGGAACTGGTGCTCTCCACTCTCTGTCCTGCGACGGTTGGAACTGGTGCTCTCCACTCTCTGTCCTGTGACAGTGGGAACTGATTCTCTCCACGCTCTGTCCTGCGACAGTTGGAACTGGTGCTCTCCACTCTCTGTCCTGTGACAGTGGGAACTGATTCTCTCCACTCTCTCTCCTGTGACAGTGGGAACTGGTGCTCTCCACTCTCCCGTCCTGTGACAGTTGGAAC
>NW_027251546.1:0-43214 GCF_044704955.1 Pristiophorus japonicus
GGGAGAGAGAGAAGGAGAGAGAGAAGGAGAGAGAGAGAGAGAAGGAGAGAGAGAAGGAGAGAGAGAAGGAGAGAGAGAAGGAGAGAGAAGGAGAGAGAGAAGGCCAGAGAGAAGGCCAGAGAGAAGGAGAGAGAGAAGGAGAGAGAGAGAGAGAAGGAGAGAGAGAAGGAGAGAGAGAGAGAGAGGAGGAGAGAGAGAGAGAGAGAGAGGAGGAGAGAGAGGAGGAGAGAGAGAAGGAGAGAGAGAGGGAGAGAGAGAGGGAGAGAGAGGAGGAGAGAGAGAGAGAGAGGAGGTGAGAGAAGGAGAGAGAGAGAAGGAGAGAGAGAAGGAGAGAGAGAGAAGGAGAGAGAGAGAAGGAGAGAGAGAGAAGGAGAGAGAGAGGAGAGAGAGAAGGAGAGAGAGAAGGAGAGAGAGAGGGAGAGAAGGAGAGAGAGAAGGAGAGAGAGAGAGAAGGAGAGAGAGAGAGAAGGAGAGAGAGAGAGAAGGAGAGAGAGAGAAGGAGAGAGAGAAGGAGAGAGAGAAGGAGAGAGAGAGGGAGAGAGAGAAGGAGAGAGAGAAGGAGAGAGAAGGAGAGAGAGAAGGAGAGAGAGGAGGTGAGAGAGAGGGAGAGAGAGAGAAGGGGAGAGAGAGGAGGAGAGAGAGAAGGAGAGAGAGAGAGAGAGAGAGAAGGAGAGAGAGAAGGAGAGAGAGGAGGAGAGAGAGAGGGAGAGAGAGAGGAGAGAGAGAGAGAGAAGGAGAGAGAGAGAAGGAGAGAGAGGAGAGAGAGAGAGAAGGAGAGAGAGAGAGAGAGAGAAGGAGAGAGAGAGAAGGAGAGAGAGAGAAGGAGAGAGAGAGAGAGAGAGAGAGAGAAGGAGAGAGAGAGAGAAGGAGAGAGAGAGAGAAGGAGAGAGAGAAGGAGAGAAAGAGAGAGAAGGGGAGAGAGAGGAGGAGAGAGAAGGAGAGAGAGAAGGAGAGAGAGAGAGAGAGAGAAGGAGAGCGGGAAGGCGAGAGAGAGAGAGAGAGGAACGGAAAGCTCTCTCACACTCCCCTGTATCTGGGGATGTCCCTCTAATCTCCCTCTCATATTCCTGTATTTGGGTAGATCACTCTCACCCGTCTCCCATTCTCATGTATCTGCGGAGGTACCTCTAACCCTTCTCCCACAATCCTGTATCTAGCGAGGTTCCTCTAAAATCTCCCTCACACATCTCTATCTGGGGAGGTGCCTCTTACCCCTTTCTCACAGCCCTGTATCTTGGTGGTCCCTCTGACCCCTCGCACTCCTGTATATAGGGGAAGGCCCTTTAACCCCTCTCCCACACTCGGTCCCTCTCTGATCTCAGGCATGGGGTCCCTGCTCCTTTTATCCCCATGGTGCACCATGACAAAATTCGAAAACACAAAAAAATTGCAAAATAGCTCGAGAACCTCAGAAACAGCATAGGGCAGGGCAATAAACAGCATAAACCATATGCACCATGCGAAACTTCGAAAAACGCAACAATTTTAAAAATAACTGCAAAAAACTCAGAAATTGCTCAGGGCAGCACAAAAGGCAAAACAACCCATATGCATCATTAGAACGTCGCAAAAACACAAAGAAAGCAACTTAACTCGAGCACGTCAGAAACAGCGTTGGGCAGGGCAAAACGCAGCACCTCCGATATACACCTTGAGAAAATTCGAAAAGCACACAAAAACAGCAAACTAGCTCGAGCAGCTCAGAAACAGCGTATGGCAATGTCAAACGCAGCACAAACCATATGCACCATGAGAAACTTCGAAAAATTCCAAAAGTAGAAAAATAACACGACAAGATCAGAAACAGAGTAGGGCAGTGTCAAACACAGCACAACCCATATGCACCATGCGACACTTCGAAAAACTCAAAAATGTATAATAATAACTTTAAAAACTCAGAAACGGCGCAGGGCACTGTAAAATGCAAAACAACCAATAGACAGAAATAACTCGAGAACCTCAGAAACTGCATAGAGCAGTGACAATCACAGCACAACCCAAATGCACCATGCGACACTTCGAAAAAAACAAAACAATTGCTAAATAACTAGAAAACCTCAGAAACAGCGCATGCCAATGTAAAAAGCAGCACAACCCATATGAACCATGAGAAACGTCGAAAAAGCCAAAGAAAATAGAAAATTTACTGGAAAACCTCAGAAACATTGTATGGCAGTGTCGAAGTCATAACAACAGATATACACAAAGCGAAACTTCGGAAAACTCAACAAAGTTGACAAAAAACACGACAAGCTCAGAAACTGCGTAGGGCAGTGTTAAACACAGCACCACCCAAATGCATCATGCGAAACTTCGAAAAACGCAAAAATTTAACAAATAACTAAAAAAACTGAGAAATTGCTCAAGGCAGTATAAAACGCAAAACAACCCATATGCATCATTAGAAACTTGGAAAAACACAAAAAAAAACAATATAACTCGAGAACGTCAAAAACAGTGTAGGGCAGGGCAAAACGCAGCACAACCCATATACACCATGCGAAAATTCGAAAAACACAACAAAAAGGAAAATAACTCGATAAGCTCAGAAACAGCGTATGGCAACGCAAAACGTAGCACAACCCATATGCACCATGAGAAACGTCGAAAAAGCCAAAGAAAATAGAAAATTTACTGGAAAACCTCAGAAACATTGTATGGCAGTGTCGAAGTCATAACAACAGATATACACAAAGCGAAACTTCGGAAAACTCAACAAAGTTGACAAAAAACACGACAAGCTCAGAAACTGCGTAGGGCAGTGTTAAACACAGCACCACCCAAATGCATCATGCGAAACTTCGAAAAACGCAAAAATTTAACAAATAACTAAAAAAACTGAGAAATTGCTCAAGGCAGTATAAAACGCAAAACAACCCATATGCATCATTAGAAACTTGGAAAAACACAAAAAAAAACAATATAACTCGAGAACGTCAAAAACAGTGTAGGGCAGGGCAAAACGCAGCACAACCCATATACACCATGCGAAAATTCGAAAAACACAACAAAAAGGAAAATAACTCGATAAGCTCAGAAACAGCGTATGGCAACGCAAAACGTAGCACAACCCAGATGCACCATAAGAAACTTCGAAAAACACACCAAAATTGCAAAATAACTCAAAAACCTCGGAAACAGCGCACGGCAATGTACAACGCAGCACAACCCATATGCACCATGAGAAGCTTCGAAAAATTCCACAAATTAGAAAAATAACTCGGAAACCTCAAAACAGCGCACGGCAATGTAAAACGCAGCACAACCTATATGCATCATTAGAAAATTCGAAAAACACAAAAAAATTGCACAATAACTCGATTACTTCAGAAACAGCGTATGGCAACTCAAAACGAAGCACAACTCATATGCACCATAAGAAAATTCGAAAAACACAAACAAATTGCACAATAGCTCGAGAACTTCAGAAACAGCGTATGGCAATGTCAAACGCAGCACAAACCATATGCACCATGAGAAACCTTGAAACATTCCACAAAGTAAAAAAATAACACGACAAGCTCAAAAACAGCGTAGGGCAGTGTCAAACACAGCACAAACCATATGCACCATGAGAAACGACAAAGAACCTCAACAAAGTTGAAAAATAACACGACAAGCACAGAAACTGCGTAGGGCAGTGTCAAACGCAAAACAACCCATCGACACAAATGAGAAACTTCAAAAGAAACAGAAAAAATAGAAAATAACTCGATACCCTCAGAAACAGCGGAGGGCAGGGCAAAACGCAGCACAAGCCATATGCACCGTCAGACACGTCGTAAAACACAAAGAAATAGCAAAATAGCTGGTGAACCTCAGAAACAGCGTATGGCAATGTTAAACGCAGCACAAACCATATGCACCATGAGAAACTTCGAACAATTCCACAGAGTAGAAAAATAACACGACAAGATCAGAAACAGAGTAGGGCAGTGTCAAACACAGCACAACCCATATGCACCATTCGATACTTCGAAAAACTCAAAAATGTATAACAATAACTTTAAAAACTCTGAAACGGCGCACGGCAGTGTAAAACACAAAACAACCAATAGACACAAATAAGTCGAGAACCTCAGAAACAGCATAGGGCAGGGCAATAAACAGCACAACCCATATGCACCATCAGAAACGTCGAAAAACACAAAGAAATAGAAAAATAACTCGAAATCCTCAGCATCAGCGCAAGGCAATGTAAAACGCAGTAAAACCCATATGCACCGTGAGAAACGTCGAAAAAGCAAAAAAATACAAGATTTATTCGAAAACCTCAGAAACAGTGTATGGCAGTGTAAAAGGCATAACAACCGATATACACAATGAGAAACTTCGGAAAACTCTACAAAGTTGACAAAAAACACGAAAAGCTCAGAAATTGCGTAGGGCAGTGTTAAATACAGCACCACCCAAATGCTCCATGCGAAACTTCGGAAAACGTAAAACTTTAAAAGATAACTACAAAAACTCAGCAATTGCTCAGGGTAGTATAAATCGCAAAACAACCCATATGACTCATTGGAAAATTCGAAAAACACAAAGAAATTGCAAAATAGCTAGAGCACCTCAGAAACAGCGTATGGCAATGCCGAACGCAGCACAAACCATATGCACCATGAGAAACTTCGAAAAATTCCACAAAGTAGAAAAATAACTCGAAATCCTCAGAAACAGCGCACCGCAATGGAAAACTCACCACAATCCATATGCACCGTGACAAACGTCGAAAAAGCAAAAAAAATACATTTATTCGAAACCTCAGAAACAGTGTATGGCAGTGTAAAAGGCATAACTACCGATATAACCAATGAGAACATTCGGAAAACTCCACAAAGTTGACAAAAAACACGACAAGCTCAGAAACTTCGTAGGGCAGTGTTAAATACAGCACCACCCAAATGTTCCATGCGAAATTTCGAAAAACGCAAAAATTTAAAAAATAACTTCAAAACTCAGAAATTGCTCACGGCAGTATAAAACGCAAAACAACCCATATGCAGCATTACAAATTTGGAAAAACACACAAAAAAACAATATAACTCGAGAACGTCAAAAACAGCGTAGGGCAGGGCAAAACGCAGCACAACCCATATACACCATGCGAAAATTCGAAAAACACAACAAAAAGGAAAATAACTCGATACGCTCAGAAACAGCGTATGGCAACGCAAAACGTAGCACAACCCAGATGCACCATAAGAAACTTCGAAAAACAGAACATAATTGAATAGCTCGAGAACCTCAGCAACACAGTATGGCAATGTCAAACGCAGCACAAACCATATGCAACATGATAAACCTTGAAACATTCCACAAAGTAGAAAAGTAACACGACAAGCTCAGAAACAGCGTAGGGCAGGGCGAAACACAGCACAACCCATATGCACCATACGAACGTTCGCAAAACACATAAATATTGCAAAATAACTCGAGAACCTCAGCAACAGCGTAGGGCAGGGCAAATCGCAGAACAAGCTATTTGCACGATCAGAAACGTCGAAAAACACAATAAAATAGAAATTAACTCGAAAACCTCAGAAACTGCGCAGGTCAGTGTCAAACAACGCACCACCCAAATGCACCATGCGAAACTTCGAAAAACGCAAAAATTTAAAAAAAACTTAAAAAATTCAGAAATTGCTCAGGGCAGTATATACCGCAAAACAACCCATATGCATCATTACAAACTTGGAAAAACACAAAGAAAAACAATATAACTCGAGAACGTCAAAAACAGCAGGGCAAAACGCAGCACAACCCATATACACCATGAGAAAATTCGAAAAACACAACAAAAAGCAAAATAGCTCGATAAGCTCAGAAAGAGCGTATGGCAACGCAAAACGCAGCACAAACCATATGCACCATGAGAAACTTCGAACAATTCCACAAAGTAGAAAAATAGCACGACAAGCTCAGAAACTGAGAAGGGCAGTATCAAACACAGCACCACCCAAATGCACCATGCGAAACTTCGAAAAACGCAAACATTTAAAAAATAACTACAAAAACTCAGAAATTGCTCACGGCAGTGTAAAACGCAAAACACCCATATGCATCATTAGAAAATTCGAAAAGCACAAAAAAATTGCAAAATAGCTCGACAACCTCAGAAACAGCGGATGGCAAAGCAAAACATAGCACAACCCATAAGCACCATATGAAACTTCGAAAAACACAAAAAAACAGCAAAATAGCTCGAGCAGCTCAGAAACAGCGTATGGCAATGTCAAACGCAGCAAAAACGTATGCACAATGAGAAACTTCGAAAAATTCCACAGAGTAGAAAAATAACACGACAAGATCAGAAACAGAGTAGGGCAGTGTCAAACACAGCACAACCCACATGCACCATTCGACACTTCGAAAAACTCAAAAATGTATAACAATAACTTTAAAAACTCAGAAACGGCGCAGGGCAGTGTAAAACGCAAAACAACCAATAGACACAAATAACCCGAAAACCTCAGAAACTGCATAGGGCAGGGCAATAAACAACACATCCCATATGCATCATACGAAACTTCGAAAAACACAAAACAATTGCAAATTAAAACGAAAAGCTCAGAAAAAGCGGGTGGTAATGTAAAACGGAGCACAACTCATATGCACCGTGAGAAACATAAAAAAAACTCCACAAAGTTGAAAACTATCATGAGAACCTCAGAAAAGGCGCAGGGCAGTGACAATCACAGCACAACCCAAATGCACCATGCGACACTTCGAAAAATCAAAAATGTATAATAATAACTTTAAAAACTCAGAAACGGCGCAGGGCACTGTAAAACGCAAAGCAACCAATAGACAGAAATAACTCGAGAACCTCAGAAACTGCATAGGGCAGTGACAATCACAGCACAACCCAAATGCACCATGCGACACTTCGAAAAAAACAAAACAATTGCTAAATAACTAGAAAACCTCAGAAACAGCGCATGCCAATGTACAAAGCAGCACAACCCATATGAACCGTGAGAAACGTCGAAAAAGCCAAAGAAAATAGAAAATTTACTCGAAAACCTCAGAAACATTGTATGGCAGTGTCGAAGTCATAACAACAGATATACACAAAGCGCAACTTCGGAAAACTCCACAAAGTTGACAAAAAACACGACAAGCTCAGCAACTGCGTAGGGCAGTGGTAAACACAGCACCACCCAAATGCATCATGCGAAACTTCGAAAAACGCAAAAATTTAACAAATAACTAAAAAAAAACTCAGAAATTGCTCAAGGCAGTATAAAACGCAAAACAACCCATATGCATCATTAGAAACTTGGAAAATCAAAAGACAATACAACTCGCGTACCTCAGAAACAGCGTAGGGAAGGGAAAACGCAGCACAACCCATATACACTATGAGACAATTCGAAAAACACAAAAAAAATAGCAAAATAGCTGGAGAACCTCAGAAACAGCGTATGGCAATGTCAAACGCACCACAAACCATATGCACCGAGAAACTTCGAAAAATTCCACAAATAGAAAAATAACACGACAAGCTCAGAAACAGAGTAGGGCAGTGTCAAACACAACACAACCCATATGCACCATGCGACACTTCGAAAAACTCAAAAATGTATAACAATAAGTTAAAAACTCAGAAACGGCGAAGGGCAGTGTAAAACGCAAAACAACCAATAGACAAAAATAACTCAAGAACCTCAGAAACAGCATAGGGCAGGGAAATAAACAGCACAGCCCATATGCATCATACGAAACTTCGAAAAACACAAAAAAATAGCAACATAAATCGAAAATCTCAGAAAAAGCGGGTAGTAATGTAAAAGGAGCACAACTCATATGCACCATGAAAAACATCGAAAAACTCCACAAAGTTGAAAAATATCATTACAAGCTCAGAAAAGGCGCAGGGCAGTGACAATCACAGCACAACCCAAGTGCACCATGCGACACTTCGAAAAAAACAAAACAATAGCTAAATAACTCGAAAACCTCAGAAACAGCGCATGCCAATGTAAAACGAAGCACAACCCATATGCACCGTGAGAAACGTCGAAAAAGCCAAAGAAAATAGAAAATATACATGAAAACGTCAGATACAGTGTATGGCAGTGTAGAAGGCATACAAACCGATATACACCATGCGAAACTTCGGAAAACTCCATAAAGTTGACAAAAAACACGACAAGCTCAGAAACTACGTACGGCAGTGTTAAATACAGCACCACCCAAATGCTCCATGCGAAACTTCGAAAAACGCAAAAATTTAACAAATAACTAAAAAAACTCAGAAATTGCTCAAGGCAGTATAAAACGCAAAACAACCCATATGCATCATTAGAAACTTGGAAAATCAAAACACAATACAACTCGCGAACCTCAGAAACAGCGTAGGGAAGGGAAAACGCAGCACAACCCATATACACTATGAGACAATTCGAAAAACACAAATAAAATAGCAAAATATCTGGATAACCTCAGAAACAGCGTATGGCAATGTCAAACGCACCACAAACCATATGCACCGAGAAACTTCGAAAAATTCCACAAATAGAAAAATAACACGACAAGCTCAGAAACAGAGTAGGGCAGTGTCAAACACAACACAACCCATATGCACTATGCGACACTTCGAAAAACTCAAAAATGTATAA
This sequence comes from Pristiophorus japonicus, assembly GCF_044704955.1. Taxonomy (NCBI): domain Eukaryota; kingdom Metazoa; phylum Chordata; class Chondrichthyes; family Pristiophoridae; genus Pristiophorus; species Pristiophorus japonicus. The sequence goes on from NW_027251546.1 coordinate 8,619, forward strand.
CAATGTTAAAAACTCAGAAACGGCGAAGGGCAGTGTAAAACGCAAAACAACCAATAGTCAAAAATAACTCAAGAACCTCAGAAACAGCATAGGGCAGGGCAATAAACAGCACAGCCCATATGCATCATACGAAACTTCGAAAAACACAAAAAATTTGAACATAAATCGAAAATCTCAGAAAAAGCGGGTAGTAATGTAAAAGGAGCACAACTCATATGCACCATGAAAAACATCGAAAAACTCCACAAAGTTGAAAAATATCATTACAAGCTCAGAAAAGGCGCAGGGCAGTGACAATCACAGCACAACCCAAGTGCACCATGCGACACTTCGAAAAAAACAAAACAATAGCTAAATAACTCGAAAACCTCAGAAACAGCGCATGCCAATGTAAAACGAAGCACAACCCATATGCACCGTGAGAAACGTCGAAAAAGCCAAAGAAAATAGAAAATATACATGAAAACGTCAGATACAGTGTATGGCAGTGTAGAAGGCATACAAACCGATATACACCATGCGAAACTTCGGAAAACTCCATAAAGTTGACAAAAAACACGACAAGCTCAGAAACTACGTACGGCAGTGTTAAATACAGCACCACCCAAATGTTCCAAGCGAAACTTCGAAAAACGCAAAAATTTAAAAAATAACTACAAAAACTCAGAAATTGCTCACGGCAGTATAAAACGCAAAACAACCCAGATGCATCATTAGCAAGTCGCAAAAACACAAAGAAAGCAATATAACTCGAAAACCTCAGAAACAGCGTAGGGCAGGGCAAAACGCAGCACCACCCATATACACCATGAGACAATTCGAAAAACACACAAAAGATAGCACAATAGCTCGAGAAGCTCAGAAACAGCGTATGGCAAGGCAAAACGCAGCACAAACCATATGCACCATGAGAAACTTCGAAAAAGACAGAAAAATACAAAATTTACTCGAAAACATCAGAAACAGTGTATGGCAATGTAAAACGCGGCACAACTCATATGCACCATGAGAAACTTCGAAAAATTCCACAATGTAAAAAAAATAACACGACAAGCTCAGAAACAGCGTAGGGCAGTGTCAAACACTGCACACACAACCCATATGCACCATGAGAAACGTCAAAAAACTCCACAATGTTGAAAAATAACACGACAAGCACAGAAACTGCGTAGAGCAGTGTCAACAGCAAAACAACCCATCGACACAAATGAGAAACTTCAAAAGAAGAAAAAATAGTAAAATAACTCACCCTCAGAAAGAGGGGAGGGCAGGGCTAAACGCAGAACAAACCATATGCACCATCAGAAACGTCGAAAAACACAAATAAATAGCAGAATAGCTCGAGAACCTTAGAAACAGCGTATGGCAATGTCAAACGCAGCATAAACCATATGCACCATGCGAAACTTCGAAAAACGCAACAATTTTAAAAATAACTGCAAAAAACTCAGAAATTGCTCAGGGCAGCACAAAAGGCAAAACAACCCATATGCATCATTAGAACGTCGCAAAACCACAAAGAAAGCAACTTAAGTCGAGCACCTCAGAAACAGCGTAGGGCAGGGCAAAACGCAGCACCTCCCATATACACCTTGAGAAAATTCGAAAAGCACACAAAAACAGCAAAATAGCTCGAGCAGCTCAGAAACAGCGTATGGCAATGTCAAACGCAGCACACGCCATATGCACCATGAGAAACTTCGAAAAATTCCAAAAATAGAAAAATAACACGACAAGATCAGAAACAGAGTAGGGCAGTGTTAAATACAGCACCACCCAAATGCTCCATGCTAAACTTCGGAAAACGTAAAACTTTAAAAGATAACTACAAAAACTCAGCAATTGCTCAGGGTAGTATAAATCGCAAAACAACCCATATGACTCATTGGAAAATTCGAAAAACACAAAGAAATTGCAAAATAGCTAGAGAACCTCAGAAACAGCGTATGGCAATGCCGAACGCAGCACAAACCATATGCACCATGAGAAACTTCGAAAAATTCCACAAAGTAGAAAAATAACTCGAAATCCTCAGAAACAGCGCACCGCAATGGAAAACTCACCACAATCCATATGCACCGTGACAAACGTCGAAAAAGCAAAAAAGAATACATTTATTCGAAACCTCAGAAACAGTGTATGGCAGTGTAAAAGGCATAACTACCGATATAACCAATGAGAACATTCGGAAAACTCCACAAAGTTGACAAAGAGCACGACAAGCTCAGAAACTTCGTAGTGCAGTGTTAAATACAGCACCACCCAAATGTTCCATGCGAAATTTCGAAAAACGCAAAAATTTTAAAAATAACTTCAAAACTCAGAAATTGCTCACGGCAGTATAAAACGCAAAACAACCCATTAGAAAGTCGCAAAAACACAAAGAAAGCAATATAACTCGAGAACTTCAGAAACAGCGTATGGCAATGTCAAACGCAGCACAAACCATATGCACCATAAGAAACCTCGAAACATTCCACACCGTAGAAAAATAACACGACAAGCTCAGAAACAGCGTAGGGCAGTCTCAAAGACAGCACAACCCATATGCACCATGAGAAACGTCAAAACAACTCTACAAAGTTGAAAAATAACACGACAAGCACAGAAACTGCGTAGGGCAGTGTCAAACGCAGAACAACCCATCGAAACAAATGAGAAACTTCAAAAGAAACAGAAAAAATAGAAAAATAACTTGATGCCCTCAGAAACAGCGGAGGGCAGAGCAAAACGCAGCACAAGCCATATGCACCGTCAGACACGTCGGAAAATACAAAACAATAGCAAAGTAGCTCGAGAACCTCGGAAACAGCGTATGGCAATGTCAAACGCAGCATAAACCATATGCACCATCTGAAACTTCGAAAAACGCAAGAATTTAAAAAATAACTAAAAAAACTCAGACATTGCTCACGGCAGTACAAAACGCGAAATAACCCATATGCATCATTAGCAAGTCGCAAAAACACAAAGAAAGCAACTTAACTTGAGCACCTCAGAAACAGCGTAGGGCAGGGCAAAACGCAGCACCTCCATAACTACCGATACAACCAATGAGAACATTCGGAAAACTCCACAAACTCCACAAAGCACCTCAGAAACAGCGTAGGGCAGGGCAAAACGCAGCACCTCCATAACTACCGATACAACCAATGAGAACATTCGGAAAACTCCACAAAGTTGACAAAAAACACGACAAGCTCAGAAACTTCGTAGGGCAGTGTTAAATACAGCACCACCCAAATGTTCCATGCGAAATTTCGAAAAACGCAAAAATTTAAAAAATAACTTCAAAACTCAGAAATTGCTCACGGCAGTATAAAACGCAAAACAACCCATTAGAAAGTCGCAAAAACACAAAGAAAGCAATATAACTCGAGAACTTCAGAAACAGCGTATGGCAATGTCAAACGCAGCACAAACCATATGCACCATAAGAAACCTCGAAACATTCCACACCGTAGAAAAATAACACGACAAGCTCAGAAACAGCGTAGGGCAGTCTCAAAGACAGCACAACCCATATGCACCATGAGAAACGTCAAAACAACTCTACAAAGTTGAAAAATAACACGACAAGCACAGAAACTGCGTAGGGCAGTGTCAAACGCAGAACAACCCATCGAAACAAATGAGAAACTTCAAAAGAAACAGAAAAAATAGAAAAATAACTTGATGCCCTCAGAAACAGCGGAGGGCAGAGCAAAACGCAGCACAAGCCATATGCACCGTCAGACACGTCGGAAAATACAAAACAATAGCAAAGTAGCTCGAGAACCTCGGAAACAGCGTATGGCAATGTCAAACGCAGCATAAACTATATGCACCATCTGAAACTTCGAAAAACGCAAGAATTTAAAAAATAACTAAAAAAACTCAGACATTGCTCACGGCAGTACAAAACGTTAAATAACCCACATGCATCATTAGCAAGTCGCAAAAACACAAAGAAAGCAACTTAACTTGAGCACCTCAGAAACAGCGTAGGGCAGGGCAAAACGCAGCACCTCCCATATACACCATGAGAAAATTCGAAAAGCACACAAAAACAGCAAAATAGCTCGAGCATCTCAGAAACAGCGTATGGCAATGTCAAACGCAGCAGAAACCATATGCACCATGAGAAACTTCGAAAAAGTCCAAAAGTAGAAAAATAACACGACAAGATCAGAAACAGAGTAGGGCAGTGACAATCACAGCACAACCCAAGTGCACCATGCGACACTTCGAAAAAAACAAAACAATAGTTAAATAACTCGAAAACCTCAGAAACAGCGCATGCCAATGTAAAACGAAGCACAACCCATATGCACCGTGAGAAACGTCGAAAAAGCCAAAGAAAATAGAAAATATACATGAAAACCTCAGTGTATGGCAGTGTAGAAGGCATACAAACCGATATACACAATGCGAAACTTCGGAAAACTCCATAAAGTTGACAAAAAACACGACAAGCTCAGAAACTACGTACGGCAGTGTTAAATACAGCACCACCCAAATGCTCCATGCGAAACTTCGAAAAACGCAAAAATTTAAAAAATAACTTAAAAAATTCAGAAATTGCTCAGGGCAGTATATACCGCAAAACAACCCATATGCACCATTACAAACTTGGAAAAACACAAAGAAAAACAATATAACTCGAGAACGTCAAAAACAGCAGGGCAAAACGCAGCACAACCCATATACACAATGAGAAAATTCGAAAAACACAACAAAAAGCAAAATATCTCGATAAGCTCAGAAAGAGCGTATGGCAACGCAAAACGCAGCACAAACCATATGCACCATGAGAAACTTCGAACAATTCCACAAAGTAGAAAAATAGCACGACAAGCTCAGAAACTGAGAAGGGCAGTATCAAACACAGCACCACCCAAATGCACCATGCGAAACTTCGAAAAACGCAAACATTTAAAAAATAACTACAAAAACTCAGAAATTGCTCACGGCAGTGTAAAACGCAAAACAACCCATATGCACCATGAGAACATTCGAAAAAGCCAAAAAAATGTAAAATGTACTCGAAAACCTCTAAAACAGTGTATGGCAATGTAAAACGCAGCACAACTGATATGCACCATGCGAAACATCGAAAAACTCCACACGGTAGAAAAATAACACAACAAGCTCAGAAACAGCGTCGGGTAGCGTCAAACACAGCATAAGCCAAGTGCCCCATGTGAAACTTTGAAAAATTCAAACATGTAAAAAAATTACGTAAAAAACTCAGAAACTGCGCAGGGCAGTGTAAAACGCAAGACAACCCATCGACACAAATCAGAAGCTTCAAAACCAAGAGACAAATAGCAATATAACTCGAGAACCTCAGAAACAGCGTTTGCTAATGAAAAACGCAGCCAAACCCATATGCACCATGAGAAACTTCGAAAATGAGAGAAAAATACAAACTTTACTCGAAAACATCAGAAACAGTGTATGGCAATGGAAAACGCAGCACAACTCATATGCACCATGCGAAACATCAAAAAACTCCACAAAGTTCAAAAATAACACGACAAGCTCAGAAACAGCGTAGCGCAGTGTCAACCACAGCACAACCCATATGCACCATGAGAAACGTCAAAAAACTCCACAAATTTGAAAAATAACACGACAAGCACAGAAACTGCGTAGGGCAGTGTCAAACGCAAAACAACCCATCGACACAAATGAGAAACTTCAAAAGAAAAATAAAATAGAAAAATAACTCGATATCCTCAGAAACAGCGGAGGGCAGGGCTAAACGCAGAACAAGCCATATGCACCATCAGAATCGTCGAAAAACACAAAAAATAGCAAACTAGCTCCAGAACTTCAGAAACAACGTATGGCAATGTCAAACGCAGCATCAACCATATGCACTATGCGAAACTTCGAAAAACGCAACAATTTAAAAAATAACTAAAAAAAACTGTGAAATTGCTCAGGGCAGTACAAAACGCAGCGCAACTCATATGCACCATGAGAAACTTCGAAAAATTCCACAAAGTAGAAAAATAACTCGAAATCCTCAGCAACAGCGCAAGGCAATGTAAAACGCAGTAAAACCCATATGCACCGTGAGAAACGTCGAAAAAGCAAAAAAATACAAGATTTATTCGAAAACCTCAGAAACAATGTATGGCAGTGTAAAAGGCATAACAACCGATATACACAATGAGATATTTCGGAAAACTATACAAAGTTGACAAAAAACACGACAAGCTCAGAAACTGCGTAGGGCAATGTCAAGCGCAGCACAAACCATATGCACCATGAGACACTTCGAAAAATTCCACAAAGTAGAAATATAACTCGAAATCCTCAGAAACAGCGCACGGCAATGTAAAACTCAGCACAATCCATATGCACCGTGAGAAACGTCGAAAAAGCAAAAAAGATACAACATTTATTCGAAAACCTCAGAAACAGTGTATGGCAGTGTAACAGGCATAACAACCGATATACACAATGAGAAACTTCGAAACACTCCACCAAGTTGACAAAAAACACGACAAGCACAGAAACTGCGTAGGGCAGTGTTGAATACAGCACCACCCAAATGTTCCAAGCGAAACTTCGAAAAACGCAAAAATTTAAAAAATAACTACAAAAACTCAGAAATTGTTCAGGGTAGTATAAATCGCAAAACAACCCATATGACTCATTGGAAAATTCGAAAAACACAAAGAAATTGCAAAATAGCTAGAGAACCTCAGAAACAGCGTATGGCAATGCCGAACGCAGCACAAACCATATGCACCATGAGAAACTTCGAAAAATTCCACAAAGTAGAAAAATAACTCGAAATCCTCAGAAACAGCGCACCGCAATGGAAAACTCAGCACAATCCATATGCACCGTGACAAACGTCGAAAAAGCAAAAAAAATACATTTATTCGAAACCTCAGAAACAGTGTATGGCAGTGTAAAAGGCATAACTACCGATACAACCAATGAGAACATTCGGAAAACTCCACAAAGTTGACAAAAAACACGACAAGCTCAGAAACTTCGTAGGGCAGTGTTAAATACAGCACCACCCAAATGTTCCATGCGAAATTTCGAAAAACGCAAAAATTTAAAAAATAACTTCAAAACTCAGAAATTGCTCACGGCAGTATAAAACGCAAAACAACCAATTAGAAAGTCGCAAAAACACAAAGAAAGCAATATAACTCGAGAACTTCAGAAACAGCGTATGGCAATGTCAAACGCAGCACAAACCATATGCACCATAAGAAACCTCGAAACATTCCACACCGTAGAAAAATAACACGACAAGCTCAGAAACAGCGTAGGGCAGTCTCAAAGACAGCACAACCCATATGCACCATGAGAAACGTCAAAACAACTCTACAAAGTTGAAAAATAACACGACAAGCACAGAAACTGCGTAGGGCAGTGTCAAACGCAGAACAACCCATCGAAACAAATGAGAAACTTCAAAAGAAACAGAAAAAATAGAAAAATAACTTGATGCCCTCAGAAACAGCGGAGGGCAGAGCAAAACGCAGCACAAGCCATATGCACCGTCAGACACGTCGGAAAATACAAAACAATAGCAAAGTAGCTCGAGAACCTCGGAAACAGCGTATGGCAATGTCAAACGCAGCATAAACCATATGCACCATCTGAAACTTCGAAAAACGCAAGAATTTAAAAAATAACTAAAAAAACTCAGAAATTGCTCACGGCAGTACAAAACGCGAAATAACCCATATGCATCATTAGCAAGTCGCAAAAACACAAAGAAAGCAACTTAACTCGAGCACCTCAGAAACAGCGTAGGGCAGGGCAAAACGCAGCACCTCCCATATACACCATGAGAAAATTCGAAAAGCACACAAAAACAGCAAAATAGCTCGAGCATCTCAGAAACAGCGTATGGCAATGTCAAACGCAGCAGAAACCATATGCACCATGAGAAACTTCGAAAAAGTCCAAAAGTAGAAAAATAACACGACAAGATCAGAAACAGAGTAGGGCAGTGTCAAACACAGCACAACCCATATGCACCATGCGACACTTCGAAAAACTCAAAAATATATAATAATAACTTTAAAAACTTAGAAACGGCGCAGGGCACTGTAAAACGCAAAACAACCAATAGACAGAAATAACTCGAGAACCTCAGAAACTGCATAGGGCAGTGATAATCACAGCACAACCCAAATGCACCATGCGACAATTCGAAAAAAACAAAACAATCGCTAAATAACTAGAAAACCTCAGAAACAGCGCATGCCAATGTAAAACGCAGCACAACCCATATTAACCGTGAGAAACGTCGAAAAAGCCAAAGAAAATAGAAAATTTACTCGAAAACCTCAGAAACATTGTATGGCAGTGTCGAAGTCATAACAACAGATATACACAAAGCGAAACTTCGGAAAACTCCACAAAGTTGACAAAAAACACGACAAGCTCAGAAACTGCGTAGGGCAGTGTTAAACACAACACCACCCAAATGCATCATGCGAAACTTCGAAAAACGCAAAAATTTAACAAATAACTAAAAAAACTGAGAAATTGCTCAAGGCAGTATAAAACGCAAAACAACCCATATGCATCATTAGAAACTTGGAAAATCAAAAGAAAATACAACTCGCGAACCTCAGAAACAGCGTAGGGAAGGGCAAAACGCAGCACTATGAGACAATTCGAAAAACACAACAAAATAGCAAAATAGCTGGAGAACCTCAGAAACAGCGTATGGCATTGTCAAACGCACCACAAACCATATGCACCGAGAAACTTCGAAAAATTCCACAAATAGAAAAATAACACGACAAGCTCAGAAACAGAGTAGGGCAGTGTCAAACACAACACAACCCATATGCACCATGCGACACTTCGAAAAACTCAAAAATGCATAACAATAAGTTAAAAACTCAGAAACGGCGAAGGGCAGTGTAAAACGCAAAACAACCAATAGACAAAAATAACTCAAGAACCTCAGAAACAGCATAGGGCAGGGCAATAAACAGCACAGCCCATATGCATCATACGAAACTTCGAAAAACACAAAAAAATAGCAACATAAATCGAAAAGCTCAGAAAAAGCGGGTAGTAATGTAAAAGGAGCACAACTCATATGCACCATGAAAAACATCGAAAAACTCCACAAAGTTGAAAAATATCATTACAAGCTCAGAAAAGGCGCAGGGCAGTGACAATCACAGCACAACCCAAGTGCACCATGCGACACTTCGAAAAAAACAAAACAATAGTTAAATAACTCGAAAACCTCAGAAACAGCGCATGCCAATGTAAAACGAAGCACAACCCATATGCACCGTGAGAAACGTCGAAAAAGCCAAAGAAAATAGAAAATATACATGAAAACCTCAGTGTATGGCAGTGTAGAAGGCATACAAACCGATATACACAATGCGAAACTTCGGAAAACTCCATAAAGTTGACAAAAAACACGACAAGCTCAGAAACTACGTACGGCAGTGTTAAATACAGCACCACCCAAATGCTCCATGCGAAACTTCGAAAAACGCAAAAATTTAAAAAATAACTTAAAAAATTCAGAAATTGCTCAGGGCAGTATATACCGCAAAACAACCCATATGCACCATTACAAACTTGGAAAAACACAAAGAAAAACAATATAACTCGAGAACGTCAAAAACAGCAGGGCAAAACGCAGCACAACCCATATACACAATGAGAAAATTCGAAAAACACAACAAAAAGCAAAATATCTCGATAAGCTCAGAAAGAGCGTATGGCAACGCAAAACGCAGCACAAACCATATGCACCATGAGAAACTTCGAACAATTCCACAAAGTAGAAAAATAGCACGACAAGCTCAGAAACTGAGAAGGGCAGTATCAAACACAGCACCACCCAAATGCACCATGCGAAACTTCGAAAAACGCAAACATTTAAAAAATAACTACAAAAACTCAGAAATTGCTCACGGCAGTGTAAAACGCAAAACAACCCATATGCACCATGAGAACATTCGAAAAAGCCAAAAAAATTTAAAATGTACTCGAAAACCTCTAAAACAGTGTATGGCAATGTAAAACGCAGCACAACTGATATGCACCATGCGAAACATCGAAAAACTCCACACGGTAGAAAAATAACACAACAAGCTCAGAAACAGCGTCGGGTAGCGTCAAACACAGCATAAGCCAAGTGCCCCATGTGAAACTTTGAAAAATTCAAACATGTAAAAAAATTACGTAAAAAACTCAGAAACTGCGCAGGGCAGTGTAAAACGCAAGACAACCCATCGACACAAATCAGAAGCTTCAAAACCAAGAGACAAATAGCAATATAACTCGAGAACCTCAGAAACAGCGTTTGCTAATGAAAAACGCAGCCAAACCCATATGCACCATGAGAAACTTCGAAAATGAGAGAAAAATACAAACTTTACTCGAAAACATCAGAAACAGTGTATGGCAATGGAAAACGCAGCACAACTCATATGCACCATGCGAAACATCAAAAAACTCCACAAAGTTCAAAAATAACACGACAAGCTCAGAAACAGCGTAGCGCAGTGTCAACCACAGCACAACCCATATGCACCATGAGAAACGTCAAAAAACTCCACAAATTTGAAAAATAGCACGACAAGCACAGAAACTGCGTAGGGCAGTGTCAAACGCAAAACAACCCATCGACACAAATGAGAAACTTCAAAAGAAAAATAAAATAGAAAAATAACTCGATATCCTCAGAAACAGCGGAGGGCAGGGCTAAACGCAGAACAAGCCATATGCACCATCAGAATCGTCGAAAAACACAAAAAATAGCAAACTAGCTCCAGAACTTCAGAAACAACGTATGGCAATGTCAAACGCAGCATCAACCATATGCACTATGCGAAACTTCGAAAAACGCAACAATTTAAAAAATAACTAAAAAAAACTGTGAAATTGCTCAGGGCAGTACAAAACGCAGCGCAACTCATATGCACCATGAGAAACTTCGAAAAATTCCACAAAGTAGAAAAATAACTCGAAATCCTCAGCAACAGCGCAAGGCAATGTAAAACGCAGTAAAACCCATATGCACCGTGAGAAACGTCGAAAAAGCAAAAAAATACAAGATTTATTCGAAAACCTCAGAAACAATGTATGGCAGTGTAAAAGGCATAACAACCGATATACACAATGAGATATTTCGGAAAACTATACAAAGTTGACAAAAAACACGACAAGCTCAGAAACTGCGTAGGGCAATGTCAAGCGCAGCACAAACCATATGCACCATGAGACACTTCGAAAAATTCCACAAAGTAGAAATATAACTCGAAATCCTCAGAAACAGCGCACGGCAATGTAAAACTCAGCACAATCCATATGCACCGTGAGAAACGTCGAAAAAGCAAAAAAGATACAACATTTATTCGAAAACCTCAGAAACAGTGTATGGCAGTGTAACAGGCATAACAACCGATATACACAATGAGAAACTTCGAAACACTCCACCAAGTTGACAAAAAACACGACAAGCACAGAAACTGCGTAGGGCAGTGTTGAATACAGCACCACCCAAATGTTCCAAGCGAAACTTCGAAAAACGCAAAAATTTAAAAAATAACTACAAAAACTCAGAAATTGTTCACGGCAGTATAAAACGCAAAACAACCCAGATGCATCATTAGCAAGTCGCAAAAACACAAAGAAAGCAATATAACTCGAAAACCTCAGAAACAGTGTAGGGCAGGGCAAAACGCAGCACCACCCATATACACCATGAGACAATTCGAAAAACACACAAAAGATAGCACAATAGCTCGATAAGCTCAGAAACAGCGTATGGCAAGGCAAAACGCAGCACAAACCATATGCACCATGAGAAACTTCGAAAAAGACAGAAAAATACAAAATTTACTCGAAAACATCAGAAACAGTGTATGGCAATGTAAAACGCGGCACAGCTCATATGCACCATGAGAAACTTCGAAAAATTCCACAATGTAAAAAAAATAACACGACAAGCTCAGAAACAGCGTAGGGCAGTGTCAAACACTGCACACACAACCCATATGCACTATGAGAAACGTCAAAAAACTCCACAATGTTGAAAAATAACACGACAAGCACAGAAACTGCGTAGAGCAGTGTCAAACGCAAAACAACCCATCGACAGAAATGAGAAACTTCAAAAGAAAAATAAAATAGAAAAATAACTCGATACCCTCAGAAACAGCGGAGGGCAGGGCTAAACGCAGAACAAGCCATATGCACCATCAGAAACGTCGAAAAACACAAAAAATAGCAAACTAGCTCCAGAACTTCAGAAACAACGTATGGCAATGTCAAACGCAGCATCAACCATATGCACCATGCGAAACTTCGAAAAACGCAACAATTTAAAAAGTAACTAAAAAAACCTGAGAAATTGCTCAGGGCAGTACAAAACGCAGCGCAACTCATATGCACCATGAGAAACTTCGAAAAGTTCCACAAAGTAGAAAAATCACTCGAAATCCTCAGCAACAGCGCAAGGCAATGTAAAACGCAGTAAAACCCATATGCACCGTGAGAAACGTCGAAAAAGCAAAAAAATACAGCACCACCCAAATGCTCCATGCGAAATTTCGAAAAACGCAAAAATTTAAAAAATAAATACAAAAACTCAGAAATTGCTCACGGCAGTATAAAACGCAAAACAACCCATATGCATCAATACAAACTTGGAAAAACACAAAAAAAAACAATATAACTCGAGAACGTCAAAAACAGTGTAGGGCAGGGCAAAACGCAGCACAACCCATATACACCATGCGAAAATTCGAAAAACACAACAAAAAGGAAAATAACTCGATAAGCTCAGAAACAGCGTATGGCAACGCACAACGTAGCACAACCCATATGCACCATGAGAAGCTTCGAAAAATTCCACAAATTGAAAAATAACTCGGAAACCTCAAAACAGCGCACGGCAATGTAAAACGCAGCACAACCTATATGCATCATTAGAAAATTCGAAAAACACAAAAAAATTGCACAATAACTCGATAAGTTCAGAAACAGCGTATGGCAACTCAAAACGTAGCACAACCCATGTGCACCATAAGAAAATTCGAAAAACACAAACAAATTGCACAATAGCTCGAGAACTTCAGAAACAGCGTATGGCAATGTCAAACGCAGCACAAACCATATGCACCATGAGAAACCTTGAAACATTCCACAAAGTAAAAAAATAACACGACAAGCTCAAAAACAGCGTAGGGCAGTGTCAAACACAGCACAAACCCATATGCACCATGAGAAACGACAAAGAACCTCAACAAAGTTGAAAAATAGCAAAAAAAAATACAAGATTTATTCGAAAACCTCAGAAACAGTGTATGGCAGTGTAAAAGGCATAACAACCGATATACACAATGAGAAACTTCGGAAAACTCGACAAAGTTGACAAAAAACACGAAAAGATCAGAAATTGCGTAGGGCAGTGTTAAATACAGCACCACCCAAATGCAACATGCGAAACTTCGAAAAACACAACATTTTGTAAAAATAACTAACAAAACTCGGAAATTGCTCACGGCAGTGTAAAACGCAAAACAACCAATATGCATCATTACAAACTTGGAAAAACACAAAAAATAACAATATACCTCGAGAACCTCGAAAACAGCGTAGGGTAGGGCAAAACGCAGCACAACCCATATACACCATGAGAAACCTCGAGAAACACAAGAAAATAGCAAAATAATTCGAAAAGTTCAGAAACAGAGAGTGGCAATGTAAAACGGAGCACGACTCATAGGCACCGTGAGAAACATCGAAAAACTCCACACAGTTGAAAAACAACACGACAATCTCAGAAACAGCGTAGGGTAGTGTCAAACACAGCACAACCCAAATGCGCCATGCGAAACTTCGAAAAACTCAAACGTAAAAAAAACCTCAAAATTCACAAGCTGCGCACGACAGTGTAAAAGGCAAAACAACCCATATACACAATGAGAAACTTCGGAAAACTCCACAAAGTCGAAAAATAACACGACAAGCACAGAAACTGCGTAGGGCAGTGTCAAACGCAAAACAACCCATCGACACAAATGAGAACCTTCAAAAGAAACAAATAAATAGCTCGATACCCTCAGAAACAGCGTAGGGCAGGGCAAAACGCAGCACCACCCATATACACCATCAGAAAATTCGAAAAACACAAACAAATTGCAAAATAACTCGATAAGCTCAGAAACAGTTTATGGCAGCGCAAAACGTAGCACAACCCTTGGCACCATAAGAAACTTCGAAAAACACACAAAAAATAGCAAAATAGCTCGAGAACCTCAGAAACAGCGTATGGCAATGTCAAATGCAGCACAAACCATAGGCACCATGAGAAACTTCGAAACATTCTACAATGTAGAAAAATAACTCGAAAACCTCAGAAACAGCGCACGGCAATGTAAAACGCAGCAAAACCCATATGCACCGTGAGCAACGTCGCAAAAAGCAAAAATAATACAAGATTTATTCGAAAACCTCAGAAACAGTGTATGGCAGTGTAAAAGGCATAACATACACAATGCGAAACTTTGGAAAACTGCACAAAGTTGATAAAAAACACGACACGCTCAGAAACTGCGTAGGGCAGTGGTAAACACAGCAGCACCCAAATGCACCATGCGGAACTTCGAAAAACGCAAAAATTTAAAAAATAATTTTAAAAAATCAGAAATTGCTCAGCGCAGTATAAAACGCACAATAAACCATATGCATCATTAGAAACTTGGAAAAACACAAAAAAAACAATATAACTCGAGAAACTCAGAAAGAGCATAGAACAGTGCAAAACGCAGCACAACCCATAGGCACCATACGAAACTTCGAAAAACACACAAAAAATAGCAAAATAGCTCTAGAACCTCAGAAAATTCGAAAAACATAAACAAATTGCAAAATAACTCGATAAGCTCAGTAAGAGCTTAAGGCAGCGCAAAACGTAGCACAGCCCTTAGGCACCATAAGAAACTTCGAAAAACACACAAAAAATAGCAAAATAGCTCTAGAACCTCAGAAACAGCGTATGGCAATGACAAACGCAGCACAAACCATATGCACCATGAGAAACGTGAAAAAACTCCACAAAGTTGACAAATAACACGACAAGCACAGAAACTGCGTAGGGCAGTGTCAAACGCAAAACAACCCATTGACACAAATGAAAAACTTCAAAAGAAACAAAAAAATATAAAAATTACTCGATACCCTCAGAAACAGCGGAGGGCAGGGCAAAACGCAGAACAAGCCATATGCACCATCAGAAACGTCGTAAAACACAAAGAAATAGCAAAATAGCTCGAGAACATCAGAAACAGCGTATGGCAATGTCAAACGCATCACAAACCATATGCACCATGAGAAAGTTCGAAAAATTCCACAAAGTAGAAAAATAACTCGAAAACCTCAGAAACAGCGCACGGCAACGTAAAACGCAGCACAACCCATATGCACCGTGAGAAGCGTCGAAAAGGACAAAGAAAATAGAGACTTTACTCGAAAACCGTAGAAACAGTGTATGGCAATGTAACACGCAACACAACTCATATGCACCATGCGAAACATCGAAGAATTCCACACAGTAGAAAAATAACACGACAAGCTCAGAAACAGGATAGACCAGTGTCAAACACAGTACAACCCATATGCACCAAGAGAAATTTCGAGAAACAGAACAAAATAGCAAAATAACTCGATAACCTCAGAAACGGCGCATGGCAATGAAAAACGCAGTACAACCCATATGCACCGTGACAAACGTCGAAAAAGCAAAAAAAATAGGCAATTTATTCGAAAACCTCAGAAACAGTGTATGGCAGTGTACAAGGCATAACAACCGATATACACAATGAGAAACTTTGAAAAACTCCACAATGTTGAAAAAAATAAGACAAGCTTAGAAACTGCGTAGGGCAGTGTCAAACACAGCATTACCCAAATGTACCATGCAAAACTTCGAAAACCGCAAAAATTTAAAGAATAACTTTCAAACTCAGATATTGCTCAGGGCAGTGTAAAACGCAACACAACCCATATGCATCATTAGCAACTTGGAAAAACGGAAAAAAAAGCAATTTAACTCGAAAACATTAGAAACAGCGTAGGGCAGTGCAGAACGCAGCGCAACCCATATATACCATGGGAAAATTCGAACAACACAAAAAAATAGCAAAATAACTCGAAAAACTCAGAAACAGCGGATGGCAATGTAAAACGTAGCACAACTCATATGCACCATGCGAAACATCGAAAAACTCCACAAAGTTGAAAAATATCATGATAAGCTCAGACAAGGCGCAGGGCATTGTCAAACACAGCACAACACAAATGCACCATGACAAACTTCGAAACAAACAAAGAAATAGCTAAATAACTCGAAAACTTCAGAAACAGCACATGGCAATGTAAAACGCAGCACAAACCATATGCACTGTGAGAAACGTCGAAAAAGCCAAACAAAAACAGAAAATTACTCGAAAACCTCATAAACAGTGTATGGCAGTGTACAATGCATAACAACCGATATGCACAATGTGAAACTTCGAAAAACTCCACAAAGTTGAAGAAAAACACGACAAGCTCAGAAACTGCGTAGGGCAGTATCAAACACAGCACAACCCAAATGCACCATGCAAAACTTCGAAGAAGTCAAAAATTTCAAAGATAACTAAACAAAACTCAGAAATTGCTCAAGGCAATGTTAAACACAAAACAACCTATATGCACCATGATAAACTCCGAAAAACACAAAAAAAGCAATATAACTCGAGAACCTCAGAAAGAGCAGATGGCATCGTAAAACACAACAGAACCAATATGCACCGTGAGAAACGTCGCAAAATAACGAAAATATAGCAAAATAACTCGGAAATCTCAGAAACAGCGTATTACAATGCTAAACGCAGCGCAACCCATATGCACCATAAGAAACTTCGAAAAACAGAAAAAATAGCAAAATAACTCGATTAGCTCAGAAACAGCGTATGGCAACGCTAAACGTAGCACAACCCATAGGCGCCATAAGAAACTTCGAAAAACAAAAAAAAAGCAAAATAACTCGAGAACTTCAGAAACAGCGTATGGCAATGTCAAACGCAGCACAAACCATATGCATCGAGAAACTTCGAAAAACTCCACAAAGTAGAACACTAACATGACAAGCTCAGAAACAGAGTAGGATAGTGACAAACACAGTACAACCCATATGCACCGAGAAATTTCGAAAGACACAAAAAATAGCAAACTAACTCGAGAACTTCAGAAATAGCGTAGAGCAGTATCAAACAGAACACAACTAAAATGAACCAAGCGAAACTTCGAAAAAAACAACAAGTATCTGAGTTTCTCGAGTTACTTTGCTTTTTTTTGTGTTTTTCGAAGTTTCCCATGGTGTATTTGGGTTGTTTTCCGTTTTACACTGCCCTGCGCAGTTTCTGAGGTTTTCGAATTATTTTTCTCTCTCTCGCTTTCTCTCTCTCTCTCTCCCCTTCCCTCTCCATCTCTCTCTCCTTCTCTCTCTCTCTCTCTCGCCTTCTCTCTCTCGCTCTCTCTCTCGCTCTCCTTCTCTCACTTTCTCTCCCTCTCCCCTTCTGTCTCTCTCCTTCTCTCTCTCTCGCCTTCTTACTCTCTCGCTCTCTCTCTCTCCTTTGCTCTCTCTCTCCTTCTCTCTGTCTCTCTCATTCTCTCTCGCTCTCACCTTCTCTCTCTCTCTCTTGCCTTCTCTCTCCTCTCGCTCTCTCTCTCTATCGCGCCTTCTCTCTCTCTCCCTTCTTCTCTCTCTCGCTCACCTTCTCTCTCTCCCTCTCTCTCTCTATCGCGCCTTCTCTCTCTCTCTCTCTTGCTCACCTTCTCTCTCTCTTGCTCTCTCTCTCTCCTTCTCTCTCTCTCGCCGTCTTACTCTCTCGCTCTCTCTCTCTCCTTTGCTCTCTCTCTCTCCTTCTCTCATTCTCTCTCTCATTCTCTCTCGCTCTCACCTTCTCTCTCTCTCTTGCCTTCTCTCTCCCTCTCGCTCTCTCTCTCCATCGCGCCTTCTCGTTCTCTCTCTCTCGCTCTCTCTCTCTTCTCTCTCTCTCGCTCACCTTCTCACTCTCTCTCTCACCTTCTGTCTATCTTTCTCTCACCTTCTCTCTCTCTCTCATCCTCTCTCTCTCTCTCTCCTTCTCTCATTCTCTCTCTCATTCTCTCTCACCCTCTCTTTCTCTCTCTATCTTGCCTTCTCTCACCCTCTCTCTCTCTCTCTATCGTGCCTTATCTCACCCTCTCTCTCTCTCTCCTTCTCTCTCTCGCTCTCTCTCTCTCACCTTCTCTCTCTCTCCTTGTCTCTCCCTCTCTCTCTCTCCTTCTCTCTCTCGCTCTCTCTCTCTCTCTCTCTCTCTCTATCGCGCCTTCTCTCTCTCCCTCTCTCTCTATATCGTGCCTGCTCTCACACCCTCTCTCTCTCTATCGTGCCTTCCCTCACTCTCTCTTGCTCACCTTCTCTCCCTCTCTCTCTCTCTCCTTCTCTCTCTCGCTCTCTCTCTCTCTCTCTCACCTTCTCTCTCTCCTTGACTCTCCCTCTCTCTCTCCATCTCTCTGTCGCACTCTCTCTCTCTCCCTCTCTCTTTCTATCGCGTCTTCTCTCTCTCCCTGTCTCTCTCTATCGCGCCCTCTCTCTCTCCCTCTCTCTCTCGCTATCGCGCCCCCTCTCTGTCTCTTCTTCTCTCTCTCGCTCACCGTCTCTCTCTCCCTCTCTCTCTCTCTATCGCGCTTTCTCTCTCTCTCTTGCTCACCTTCTCTCTCTATTGCTATGTCTCTCTCCTTCTTTCTCTCTCTCTCACCTTCTCGCTCTCTCTCTCTTGCATTCTCTCTCTCTCGCTCTCTCTCTCTCTATCGCGCCTTCTCTCTCTCCCTCTCTCTCTCTATCGCGCCCCCTCTCTCTCTCTCTCTTCTTCTCTCTCTCGCTCACCTTCTCTCTCTCCCTCTCTCTCTCTCTATCGCGCCTTCTCTCTCTCTCTCTTGCTCACCTTCTCTCTCTCTATTGCTCTCTCTCTCCTTCTCTCACTTTCTCTCTCTCTCCCCTTCTGTCTCTCTCCTTCTCTCTCTCTCGCCTTCTTACTCTCTCTCTCTCCTTCACTCTGTCTCTCTCATTCTCTCTTGCTCTCACCTTCTCTCTCTCTCTTGCCTTCTCTCTCCCTCTCGCTCTCTCTCTCTCTCTCTCTTGCTCACCTTCTCTCTCTCTCTTGCGCTCTCTCTCTCCTTCTCTCACTTTCTCTCCCTCTCCTGTCTCTCTCCTTCTCTCTCTCTCGCCTTCTTACAAGATCGCTCTCTCTCTCTTCTTTGCTCTCTCTCTCTCCTTCTCTCTGTCTCTCTCTTGCCTTCTCTCTCTCTCGCTCTCTCTCTCTCCTTCTCTCTCTCTCCTTCTCTCTCCATCTCTCTCTCTCTATCGCGCCTTCTCTCTCTCTCTTTCTCTCTTGCTCACCTTCTCTCTCTATTGCCCTCTCTCTCTCATTCTCTCACTTCTCTCCCTCTCCCCTTCTGTCTCGCTCCTTCTCTCTCTCTCGCCTTCTTCCTCTCTCGCTCTCTCTCTCTCTTTTGCTCTCACTCCGCTTCACTCTGTCTCTCTCATTCTCTCTCGCTCTCACCTTCTCTCTCTCTCTTGCCTTCTCTCTCACCCTCTCTCTCTCTCTCACTTCTTCTCTCACTCTCTCTCTCTCGCTCACCTTCTCTCTCTCTCTCTTCTTCTCTCCCTCTCTCTCTCCTTCTCTCTCTCTCTCTCTCTCCTTTGCTCTCTCTCCTCTCTGTCTCTCATTCTCTCTCGCTCTCACCTTCTCTCTCTCTCTTGCATTCTCTCTATCGCGCCTTCTCTCTCTCTCTTTCTCTCTTGCTCACCTTCTCTCACTTTCTCTCTCGACTTCTCTCTCTCCCTCTCTCTCTCTCTCTCTTTCACTTCTTCTCTCACTCTCTCTCTCGACTTCTCTCTCTCCCTCTCTCTCTCTCGCTCACCTTCTCTCTCTCTCTCACACCTTCTCTCTCTCTCTCTCTCTTCTTCTCTCCCTCTCTCTCTCTCCTTCTCTCTCTCTCTCTCGCCTTCTCTCTCTCTGACTCTCACCCTCTCTCTCTCTCTCCTTCTCTCTCTCGCTCTCTCTCTCTATCTCTAACCTTCTCTCTCTCTCTCTCTTCTTCTCTCTCTCTCTCTCTCACCTTCTCTCTTTCTCTCTCCTTGTCTCTCACCTTCTCTCTCTCACCCTCTCTCTCTCCTTCTCTCTCTCGCTCTCTCTCCTTCTCTCTCTCTATCGCGCCTTCTCTCTCTCCCTCTCTCTCTCTCTCTATCGCGCCCTCTCTCTCTCTCTCTCTCTTCTCTCTCTCGCTCACCTTCCCTCTCTCCCTCTTTCTCTCTCTATCGCGCCCTCTCTCTCTCCATCTCTCTCTCTCTATCGCGCCCTCTCTCTCCTTCTCTCTCTCTCCTTTGCTCTCTCTCTCTCGTTCTCTCTGTCTCTCTCTTGCCTTCTCTCTCTCTCTCGCTCTTTCTCTCTCCTTCTCTCTCTCTCCTTCTCCCTCCATCTCTCTCTCTCTATCGCGCCCTCTCTCTCTCTCTCTTCTTCTCTCTCTCGCTCACCTTCTCTCTCTCCCTCTATCTCTCTATCGCGGCTTCTCTCTCTCTCTCTCTTGCTCACCTTCTCTCTCTCTCTCTCTCACCTTCTCTCTCTCTATCGCGCCTTCTCTCTCTCCGTCTCTCTCTCTCTATCGCGCCCTCTCTCTCTCTCTTCTCTCTCTCGCTCACCTTCTCTCTCTCCCACTCTCTCTATCGCGCCTTCTCTCTCTCTCTCTCTCTTGCTCACCTTCTCTCTCTCTCTCACGTTCTCTCTCTCTCTCTCTCTCTCGCCTTCTCTCTCTCGCTCTCTCTCTCTATCGTGCCTTCTCTCTCACCCTCTCTCTCTCTATCTCTATCGTGCCTTCTCTCACCCTCTCTCTCTCTCTCTATCGTGCCTTCCCTCACTCTCTCTCTCTCTCCTTCTCTCTCTCGCGCTCTCTCTCTCTCTCTCTCACCTTCTCTCTCTCTCACTCCTTGTCTCTCACCTTCTCTCTCTCTCTCACCCTCTCTCTCTCTCCTTCTCTCTCTCGCTCTCTCTCTCTCCCTCTCTCTTTCGCGCCTTTTCTCTCTCCCTCCCTCTCTCTCTATCGCGCCCTCTCTCTATCTCTTCTTATCCCTCTCGTTCACCTTCTCTCTCTCCCTCTCTCTCTCTCTATCGCGCCTTCTCTCTCTCTCTCTTGCACACCTTCTCTCTCTCTTGCTCTCCCTCTCTCCTTCTCTCTCTCTCGCCTTCTTACTCTCTCGCTCTCTCTCTCTCCTTTGCTCTCTCTCTCTCCTTCTCTCTGTCTCTCTCATTCTCTCTCGCTCTCACCTTTCTCTCTCTTGCCTTCTCTCTCCCTCTCGCTGTCTCGCTCTCTATCGCGCCTTCTCTCTATCCCTCTCACTCTCTCTATCGCGCCTTCTCTCTCTCTCTCTCTCTTGCTCACCTTCTCTCTCTCTCTCTCTCACCTTCTCTCTCGCTCTCTCTCTCGCCTTCTCTCTCTCGCTCTCTCTCTCTCTATCGTGCCTTCCCTCTCACCCTCTCTCTCTCTATCGTGCCTTCTCTCACCCTCTCTCTCTCACTCCTTCTCTCTCTCTCGCTCTCTCTCTCTCACCTTCTCTCTCTCTCTCTCCTTGTCTCTCCCTCTCTCTCTCTCCCTCTCTCTATCGCGCCTTCTCTCTCTCTCTCTCTTGCTCACCGTCTCTCTCTCTCCCTCTCACCTTCTCTCTCTCTCGCCTTCTCTCTCTCGCTCTCTCTCTCTCTATCGTGCCTTCTCTCTCACCCTCTCTCTCTCTCTCTCTCTAGATCGTGCCTTCTCTCACTTTCTCTCTCTTTATCGTGCCTTCTCTCTCTCTCTCTCTATAGCTCACCTTCTCTCCCTCTCTCTCTCTCTCCTTCTCTCTCTCGCTCTCTCTCTCTCTCTCATCTTCTCTCTCTCTCTCCTTGTCTCTCCCTCTCTCTCTCCTTCTCTCTGTCGCTCTCTCTCTCGCTCCCTCTCTCTCTCTATCGCGCCTTGTCTCTCTCCCTATCTCTCTCTATCGCACCCTCTCTCTCTCCCTCTCTCTCTCTCTATCGCGCCCTCTCTCTCCTTCTCTCTCTCTCCTTTGCTCTCTCTCTCTCTTCTTCTCTCTCTCGCTCACCTTCTCTCTCTCCCTCTATCTCTCTATCGCGCCTTCTCTCTCTCTCTCTCTTGCATTCTCTCTCTCTCGCTCTCTCTCTCTCTATCGCGCCTTCTCTCTCTCCCTCTCTCTCTCTCTATCGCGCCCTCTCTCTCTCTTATCTCTCGCTCACTTTCTCTCTCTCCCTCACTCTCTCTCTATCGCGCCTTCTCTCTCTCTCTCTCTCTTGCTCACCTTCTCTCTCTCTCTCACCTTCTCTCTCTCTCTCTCTCTCGCCTTCTCTCTCTCGCTCTCTCTCTCTCTATCGTGCCTTCTCTCTCACCCTCTCTCTCTCTCTCTCTATCGTGCCTTCTCTCACCCTCTCTCTCTCTCTCTCTATCGTGCCTTCCCTCACCCTCTCTCTCTCTCTCCTTCTCTCTCTCGCTCTCTCTCTCTCTCACCTTCTCTCTCTCTCTACTTGTCTCTCACCTTCTCTCTCTCTCTCACCTTCTCTCTCTCTCCTTCTCTCTCTCGCTCTCTCTCTCTCCTTCTCTCTTTCGCGCCTTTTCTCTCTCCCTCCCTCTCTCTCTATCGCGCCCTCTCTCTATCTCTTCTTCTCCCTCTCGTTCACCTTCTCTCTCTCCCTCTCTCTCTCTCTATCGCGCCTTCTCTCTCTCTCTCTTGCTCACCTTCTCTCTCTCTTGCTCTCCCTCTCTCCTTCTCTCTCTCTCGCCTTTTACTCTCTCGCTCTCTCTCTCTCCTTTGCTCTCTCTCTCTCCTTCTCTCAGTCTCTCTCACCTTCTCTCTATCTCTCTCTCTATCGTGCCTTCTCTCACCCTCTTTCTCTCTCTCTCTCCTTCTGTCTCTCGCTCTCTCTCTCTCTCTCTCCTTCTCTCTCTCTCTCTCGCTCGCTCTCTCTCCTTCTCTCTCTCTCTCGCCTTCTCTCTCTCTCTCACCCTCTCTCTCTCTCTCCTTCTCTCTCTCGCTCTCTCTCTCTCTCTCACGTTCTCTCTCTCTCTCTTCTGCTCGCTCTCTCTCTCCCTCTCTCTCTCTATCGCGCCTTCTCTCTCTCCCTCTCTCTCTCTCTATCGCGCCCTCTATCTCTTTCTCTCTTCTTCTCTCTCTCTCTCTTGCTCACCTTCTCTCCCTCTCTCTCTCTCTCCTTCTCTCTCTCGCTCTCTCTCTCTCTCTCACCTTCTCTCTCTCTCTCTCCTTGTCTCTCCCTCTCTCTCTCTCCTTCTCTCTCTCGCTCTCTCTCTCCCTCTCTCTCTCTATCGCGCAATCACTCTCTCCCTCTCTCTCTCTCTATCGCGCCCTCTCTCTCTCTCTCATTTCTTCTCTCTCTCGCTCACCTTCTCTCTCTCCCTCTCTCTCTCTATCGCGCCTTCTCTCTCTCTCTCTCTTGCTCACCTTCTCTCTCTCTCTCTCTCACCTTCTCTCTCTCTCTCTCTCGCCTTTTACTCTCTCGCTCTCTCTCTCTCCTTTGCTCTCACTCTCCTTCACTCTGTCTCTCTCATTCTCTCTCGCTCTCACCTTCTCTCTCTCTCTTGCCTTCTCTCTCACCCTCTCTCTCTCTCTCACTTCTTCTCTCACTCTCTCTCTCGACTTCTCTCTCTCCCTCTCTCTCTCTCGCTCACCTTCTCTCTCTCTCTCACCTTCTCTCTCTCTCTCTCTCTTCTTCTCTCCCTCTCTCTCTCTCCTTCTCTCTCTCTCTCTCCTTCGCTCTCTCTCCTCTCTGTCTCTCATTCTCTCTCGCTCTCACCTTCTCTCTCTCTCTTGCCTCCTCTCTATCGCGCGTTCTCTCTCTCTCTTTCTGTCTTGCTCACCTTCTCTTACTTTCTCTCTCGACTTCTCTCTCTCTCTCTCTGACCTTCTCTCTTTCTCTCTCCTTGTCTCTCACCTTCTCTCTCTCTCTCACCCTCCCTCTCTCCCTCTCGCTCTCTCGCTCTCTATCGCGCCTTCTCTCTATCCCTCTCTCTCTCTCTATCGCGCCTTCTCTCTCTCTCTCTCTCTCTTGCTCACCTTCTCTCTCTCTCTCTCACCTTCTCTCTCTCTCTCTCTCTGGCCTTCTCTCTCTCGCTCTCTCTCTCTCTCTCTATCGTGCCTTCCCTCTCACCCTCTCTCTCTCTCTCTATCTTGCCTTCTCTCACCCTCTCTCTCTCTATCGTGCCTTCTCTCACCCTCTCTCTCTCACTCCTTCTCTCTCTCTCGCTATCTCTCTCTCTCTCACCTTCTCACTCTCTCTCTCCTTGTCTCTCCCTCTCTCTCTCTCCCTCTCTGTATCGCGCCTTCTCTCTCTCTCTCTCTCTTGCTCACTTTCTCCCTCTCTCTCTCTCACCTTCTCTCTCTCTCGCCTTATCTCTCTCGCTCTCTCTCTCTCTATCGTGCCTTCTCTCTCACCCTCTCTCTCTCTCTATCGTGCCTTCTCTCACTCTCTCTCTCTCTATCGTGCCTTCTCTCTCTCTCTCTCTCGAGCTCACCTTCTCTCCCTCTCTCTCTCTCCTTCTCTCTCTCGCTCTCTCTCTCTCTCATCTTCTCTCTCTCTCTCTCCTTGTCTCTCCCTCTCTCTCCTTCTCTCTGTCGCTCTCTCTCTCTCTCCCTCTCTCTCTCTATCGCGCCCTCTCTCTCTCCCTCTCTCTCTCTCTATCGCGCCCTCTCTCTCCTTCTCTCTCTCTCCTTTGCTCTCTCTCTCTCCTTCTATCTGTCTCTCTCTTGCCTTCTCTCTCTCTCTCGCTCTTTCTCTCTCCTTCTCTCTCTCTCCTTCTCCCTCCATCTCTCTCTCTCTATCGAGCCCTCTCTCTCTCTCTCTCTTCTTCCCTCTCTCGCTCACCTTCTCTCTCTCCCTCTCTCTCTCTATCGCGCCTTCTCTCTCTCTCTCTCTTGCTCATCTTCTCTCTCTCTCTCACCTTCTCTCTCTCTATCGCGCCTTCTCTCTCTCCCTCTCTCTCTCTCTATCGCGCCCTCTCTCTCTCTTCTCTCTCTCGCTCACCTTCTCTCTCTCCCTCACTCTCTCTCTATCGCGCCTTCTCTCTCTCTCTCTTGCCTTCTCTCTCCTCTCGCTCTCTCTCTCTATCGCGCCTTCTCTCTCTCTCCCTTCTTCTCTCTCTCGCTCACCTTCTCTCTCTCCCGCTCTCTCTCTATCGCGCCTTCTCTCTCTCTCTCTCTCTCTTGCTCACCTTCTCTCTCTCTTGCTCTCTCTCTCTCCTTCTCTCTCTCTCGCCGTCTTACTCTCTCGCTCTCTCTCTCTCTCCTTTGCTCTCTCTCTCTCCTTCTCTCTGTCTCTCTCTCATTCTCTCTCGCTCTCACCTCTCTCTCTCTTGCCTTCTCTCTCCCTCTCGCTCTCTCTCTCTATCGCGCCTTCTCGTTCTCTCTCTCTCGCTCTCTCTCTCTTCTCTCTCTCTCGCTCACCTTCTCACTCTCTCTCTCACCTTCTGTCTATCTTTCTCTCACATTCTCTCTCTCTCTCATCCTCTCTCTCTCTCTCTCCTTCTCTCTCTCGCTCTCAGTCTCTCTCTATCGTGCCTTCCCTCTCACCCTCTCTCTCTCTCTCTATCTTGCCTTCTCTCACCCTCTCTCTCTCTCTATCGTGCCTTATCTCACCCTCTCTCTCTCTCTCCTTCTCTCTCTCTCTCTCTCTCTCACCTTCTCTCTCTCTCCTTGTCTCTCCCTCTCTCTCTCTCCTTCTCTCTCTCGCTCTCTCTCTCTCTCCCTCTCTCTCTCTATCGCGCCTTCTCTCTCTCCCTCTCTCTCTATATCGTGCCTGCTCTCTCACCCTCTCTCTCTCTATCGTGCCTTCTCTCACTCTCTCTTGCTCACCTTCTCTCCCTCTCTCTCTCTCTCCTTCTCTCTCTCGCTCTCTCTCTCTCTCTCACACCTTCTCTCTCTCTCCTTGACTCTCCCTCTCTCTCTCCATCTCTCTGTCGCACTCTCTCTCTCTCCCTCTCTCTTTCTATCGCGTCTTCTCTCTCTCCCTGTCTCTCTCTATCGCGCCCTCTCTCTCTCCCTCTCTCTCTCGCTATCGCGCCCCCTCTCTGTCTCTTCTTCTCTCTCTCGCTCACCGTCTCTCTCTCCCTCTCTCTCTCTCTATCGCGCTTTCTCTCTCTCTCTCTTGCTCACCTTCTATCTCTATTGCTATGTCTCTCTCCTTCTCTCACTTTCTCTCCCTCTCCCCTTCTGTCTCTCCTTCTTTCTCTCTCTCTCACCTTCTCGCTCTCTCTCTCTTGCATTCTCTCTCTCTCGCTCTCTCTCTCTCTATCGCGCCTTCTCTCTCTCCCTCTCTCTCTCTATCGCGCCCCCTCTCTCTCTCTCTCTTCTTCTCTCTCTCGCTCACCTTCTCTCTCTCCCTCTCTCTCTCTCTATCGCGCCTTCTCTCTCTCTCTCTTGCTCACCTTCTCTATCTCTATTGCTCTCTCTCTCTCCTTCTCTCACTTTCTCTCTCTCTCCCCTTCTGTCTCTCTCCTTCTCTCTCTCTCGCCTTCTTACTCTCTCGCTCTCTCTCTCACCTTTGCTCTCTCTCTCTCTCCTTCACTCTGTCTCTCTCATTCTCTCTCGCTCTCATCTTCTCTCTCTCTCTTGCCTTCTCTCTCTCTCTCGCTCTCTCTCTCTCCTCTCTCTCTCCTTCTCTCTCCCTCTCTCTCTCTCTATCGCGCCTTCTGTCTCTCTCTCTCTCTCTCCCTCTTCTTCTCTCTCTCTCTCTCACCCTCTTTCTCTCCTTCTCTCTCCCTCTCTCTCTCTCTATCGCGCCTTCTCTCTCTCTCTTCTTCTCTCACTCTCTCGCTCACCTTCTCTCTCTCTCTCTCACCTTCTCTCTCTCTCTCTCTCTTCTTCTCTCTCTCTCTCGCTCACCTTCTCTCACTCTCTCTCTCACCTTCTGTCTCTCTCTCTCTCACCTTCTCTCTGTCTCTCTCTCGCTGTCTCTCGCTCTCTCACACTCTCGCTCTCTCTCCTTCTCACTTTCTCTCCCTCTCCCCTTCTATCTCTCTCCTTCTCTCTCTCTCGCCTTCTTAATCTCTCGCTCTCTCTCTCTCCTTTGCTCTCTCTCTCTCCTTCTCTCTCTCTCTCTCTCCTTTGCTCTCTCTCTCTCCTTCTCTCTGTCTCTCATTCTCTCTCGCTCTCACCTTCTCTCTCTCTCTTGCCTTCTCTCTCCCTCTCGCTCTCTCTCTCTCTCTCTCTTGCTCACCTTCTCTCTCTCTCTTGCGCTCTCTCTCTCCTTCTCTCACTTTCTCTCCCTCTCCCCTTCTGTCTCTCTCCTTCTCTCTCTCTCGCCTTCTTACAAGATCGCTCTCTCTCTCTTCTTTGCTCTCTCTCTCTCCTTCTCTCTGTCTCTCTCTTGCCTTCTCTCTCTCTCGCTCTCTCTCTCTCCTTCTCTCTCTCTCCTTCTCTCTCCATCTCTCTCTCTCTATCGCGCCTTCTCTCTCTCTCTTTCTCTCTTGCTCACCTTCTCTCTCTATTGCCCTCTCTCTCTCATTCTCTCACTTCTCTCCCTCTCCCCTTCTGTCTCGCTCCTTCTCTCTCTCTCGCCTTCTTCCTCTCTCGCTCTCTCTCTCTCTTTTGCTCTCACTCCGCTTCACTCTGTCTCTCTCATTCTCTCTCGCTCTCACCTTCTCTCTCTCTCTTGCCTTCTCTCTCACCCTCTCTCTCTCTCTCACTTCTTCTTCTCTCTCTCTCTCTCTCCTTTGCTCTCTCTCCTCTCTGTCTCTCATTCTCTCTCGCTCTCACCTTCTCTCTCTCTCTTGCATTCTCTCTATCGCGCCTTCTCTCTCTCTCGTTCTCTCTTGCTCACCTTCTCTCACTTTCTCTCTCGACTTCTCTCTCTCCCTCTCTCTCTCTCTCTCTTTCACTTCTTCTCTCACTCTCTCTCTCGACTTCTCTCTCTCCCTCTCTCTCTCTCGCTCACCTTCTCTCTCTCTCTCACACCTTCTCTCTCTCTCTCTCTCTTCTTCTCTCCCTCTCTCTCTCTCCTTCTCTCTCTCTCTCTCGCCTTCTCTCTCTCTGACTCTCACCCTCTCTCTCTCTCTCCTTCTCTCTCTCGCTCTCTCTCTCTATCTCTAACCTTCTCTCTCTCTCTCTCTTCTTCTCTCTCTCTCTCACCTTCTCTCTTTCTCTCTCCTTGTCTCTCACCTTCTCTCTCTCACCCTCTCTCTCTCCTTCTCTCTCTCGCTCTCTCTCCTTCTCTCTCTCTATCGCGCCTTCTCTCTCTCCCTCTCTCTCTCTCTATCGCGCCCTCTCTCTCTCTCTCTCTCTCTTCTCTCTCTCGCTCACCTTCCCTCTCTCCCTCTTTCTCTCTCTATCGCGCCCTCTCTCTCTCCATCTCTCTCTCTCTATCGCGCCCTCTCTCTCCTTCTCTCTCTCTTCTTTGCTCTCTCTCTCTCGTTCTCTCTGTCTCTCTCTTGCCTTCTCTCTCTCTCTCGCTCTTTCTCTCTCCTTCTCTCTCTCTCCTTCTCCCTCCATCTCTCTCTCTCTATCGCGCCCTCGCTCTCTCTCTCTCTTCTTCTCTCTCTCGCTCACCTTCTCTCTCTCCCTCTATCTCTCTATCGCGCCTTCTCTCTCTCTCTCTCTTGCTCACCTTCTCTCTCTCTCTCTCTCACCTTCTCTCTCTCTATCGCGCCTTCTCTCTCTCCGTCTCTCTCTCTCTATCGCGCCTTCTCTCTCTCTCTCTTGCTCACCTTCTCTCTCTCTCTCACGTTCTCTCTCTCTCTCGCCTTCTCTCTCTCGCTCTCTCTCTCTATCGTGCCTTCTCTCTCACCCTCTCTCACTCTATCTCTATCGTGCCTTCTCTCACCCTCTCTCTCTCTCTCTATCGTGCCTTCCCTCACCCTCTCTCTCTCTCTCCTTCTCTCTCTCGCGCTCTCTCTCTCTCTCTCTCACCTTCTCTCTCTCTCACTCCTTGTCTCTCACCTTCTCTCTCTCTCTCACCCTCTCTCTCTCTCCTTCTCTCTCTCGCTCTCTCTCTCTCCCTCTCTCTTTCGCGCCTTTTCTCTCTCCCTCCCTCTCTCTCTATCGCGCCCTCTCTCTATCTCTTCTTCTCCCTCTCGTTCACCTTCTCTCTCTCCCTCTCTCTCTCTCTATCGCGCCTTCTCTCTCTCTCTCTTGCTCACCTTCTCTCTCTCTTGCTCTCCCTCTCTCCTTCTCTCTCTCTCGCCTTCTTACTATCTCGCTCTCTCTCTCTCCTTTGCTCTCTCTCTCTCCTTCTCTCTGTCTCTCTCATTCTCTCTCCCTCTCGCTGTCTCGCTCTCTATCGCGCCTTCTCTCTATCCCTCTCACTCTCTCTATCGCGCCTTCTCTCTCTCTCTCTCTCTCTTGCTCACCTTCTCTCTCTCTCTCTCTCTCACCTTCTCTCTCGCTCTCTCTCTCGCCTTCTCTCTCTCGCTCTCTCTCTCTCTATCGTGCCTTCCCTCTCACCCTCTCTCTCTCTATCGTGCCTTCTCTCACCCTCTCTCTCTCACTCCTTCTCTCTCTCTCGCTCTCTCTCTCTCACCTTCTCTCTCTCTCTCTCCTTGTCTCTCCCTCTCTCTCTCTCCCTCTCTCTATCGCGCCTTCTCTCTCTCTCTCTCTTGCTCACCGTCTCTCTCTCTCTCTCTCTCACCTTCTGTCTCTCTCGCCTTCTCTCTCTCGCTCTCTCTCTCTCTATCGTGCCTTCTCTCCCTCTCTCTCTCTCTCTCTCTCGATCGTGCCTTCTCTCACTTTCTCTCTCTTTATCGTGCCTTCTCTCTCTCTCTCTCTATAGCTCACCTTCTCTCCCTCTCTCTCTCTCTCCTTCTCTCTCTCGCTCTCTCTCTCTCTCTCATCTTCTCTCTCTCTCTCTCCTTGTCTCTCCCTCTCTCTCTCCTTCTCTCTGTCGCTCTCTCTCTCTCTCCCTCTCTCTCTCTATCGCGCCTTGTCTCTCTCCCTATCTCTCTCTATCGCACCCTCTCTCTCTCCCTCTCTCTCTCTCTATCGCGCCCTCTCTCTCCTTCTCTCTCTCTCCTTTGCTCTCTCTCTCTCTTCTTCTCTCTCTCGCTCACCTTCTCTCTCTCCCTCTATCTCTCTATCGCGCCTTCTCTCTCTCTCTCTCTTGCTCACCTTCTCTCTCTCTCTCTCACCTTCTCTCTCTCTATCGCGCCTTCTCTCTCTCCCTCTCTCTCTCTCTATCGCGCCCTCTCTCTCTCTTCTCTCTCGCTCACCTTCTCTCTCTCCCTCACTCTCTCTCTATCGCGCCTTCTCTCTCTCTCTCTCTCTTGCTCACCTTCTCTCTCTCTCTCACCTTCTCTCTCTCTCTCTCTCGCCTTCTCTCTCTCGCTCTCTCTCTCTCTATCGTGCCTTCTCTCTCACCCTCTCTCTCTCTATCTCTATCGTGCCTTCTCTCACCCTCTCTCTCTCTCTCTATCGTGCCTTCCCTCACCGTCTCTCTCTCTCTCCTTCTCTCTCTCGCGCTCTCTCTCTCTCTCTCTCACCTTCTCTCTCTCTCTCCTTGTCTCTCACCTTCTCTCTCTCTCTCACCCTCTCTCTCTCTCCTTCTCTCTCTCGCTCCCTCTCTCTCCCTCTCTCTTTCGCGCCTTTTCTCTCTCCCTCCCTTTCTCTCTATCGCGCCCTCTCTCTATCTCTTCTTATCCCTCTCGTTCACCTTCTCTCTCTCCCTCTCTCTCTCTCTATCGCGCCTTCTCTCTCTCTCTCTTGCACACCTTCTCTCTCTCTTGCTCTCCCTCTCTCCTTCTCTCTCTCTCGCCTTCTTACTCTCTCGCTCTCTCTCTCTCCTTTGCTCTCTCTCTCTCCTTCTCTCTGTCTCTCTCATTCTCTCTCGCTCTCACCTTTCTCTCTCTTGCCTTCTCTCTCCCTCTCGCTGTCTCGCTCTCTATCGCGCCTTCTCTCTATCCCTCTCACTCTCTCTATCGCGCCTTCTCTCTCTCTCTCTCTCTTGCTCACCTTCTCTCTCTCTCTCTCTCACCTTCTCTCTCGCTCTCTCTCTCGCCTTCTCTCTCTCGCTCTCTCTCTCTCTATCGTGCCTTCCCTCTCACCCTCTCTCTCTCTATCGTGCCTTCTCTCACCCTCTCTCTCTCACTCCTTCTCTCTCTCTCGCTCTCTCTCTCTCACCTTCTCTCTCTCTCTCTCCTTGTCTCTCCCTCTCTCTCTCTCCCTCTCTCTATCGCGCCTTCTCTCTCTCTCTCTCTTGCTCACCGTCTCTCTCTCTCTCTCACCTTCTCTCTCTCTCGCCTTCTCTCTCTCGCTCTCTCTCTCTCTATCGTGCCTTCTCTCTCACCCTCTCTCTCTCTCTCTAGATCGTGCCTTCTCTCACTTTCTCTCTCTTTATCGTGCCTTCTCTCTCTCTCTCTCTATAGCTCACCTTCTCTCCCTCTCTCTCTCTCTCCTTCTCTCTCTCGCTCTCTCTCTCTCTCTCATCTTCTCTCTCTCTCTCCTTGTCTCTCCCTCTCTCTCTCCTTCTCTCTGTCGCTCTCTCTCTCGCTCCCTCTCTCTCTCTATCGCGCCTTGTCTCTCTCCCTATCTCTCTCTATCGCACCCTCTCTCTCTCCCTCTCTCTCTCTCTATCGCGCCCTCTCTCTCCTTCTCTCTCTCTCCTTTGCTCTCTCTCTCGCTCACCTTCTCTCTCTCCCTCTATCTCTCTATCGCGCCTTCTCTCTCTCTCTCTCTTGCATTCTCTCTCTCTCGCTCTCTCTCTCTCTATCGCGCCTTCTCTCTCTCCCTCTCTCTCTCTCTATCGCGCCCTCTCTCTCTCTTATCTCTCGCTCACTTTCTCTCTCTCCCTCACTCTCTCTCTATCGCGCCTTCTCTCTCTCTCTCTCTCTTGCTCACCTTCTCTCTCTCTCTCACCTTCTCTCTCTCTCTCTCTCTCGCCTTCTCTCTCTCGCTCTCTCTCTCTCTATCGTGCCTTCTCTCTCACCCTCTCTCTCTCTCTCTCTATCGTGCCTTCTCTCACCCTCTCTCTCTCTCTCTATCGTGCCTTCCCTCACCCTCTCTCTCTCTCTCCTTCTCTCTCTCGCTCTCTCTCTCTCTCACCTTCTCTCTCTCTCTCCTTGTCTCTCATCTTGTCTCTCTCTCTCACCTTCTCTCTCTCTCCTTCTCTCTCTCGCTCTCTCTCTCTCCTTCTCTCTTTCGCGCCTTTTCTCTCTCCCTCCCTCTCTCTCTATCGCGCCCTCTCTCTATCTCTTCTTCTCCCTCTCGTTCACCTTCTCTCTCTCCCTCTCTCTCTCTCTATCGCGCCTTCTCTCTCTCTCTCTTGCTCACCTTCTCTCTCTCTTGCTCTCCCTCTCTCCTTCTCTCTCTCTCGCCTTTTACTCTCTCGCTCTCTCTCTCTCCTTTGCTCTCTCTCTCTCCTTCTCTCAGTCTCTCTCACCTTCTCTCTATCTCTCTCTCTATCGTGCCTTCTCTCACCCTCTTTCTCTCTCTCTCTCCTTCTGTCTCTCGCTCTCTCTCTCTCTCTCTCCTTCTCTCTCTCTCTCTCGCTCGCTCTCTCTCCTTCTCTCTCTCTCTCGCCTTCTCTCTCTCTCTCACCCTCTCTCTCTCTCTCCTTCTCTCTCTCGCTCTCTCTCTCTCTCTCACGTTCTCTCTCTCTCTCTTCTGCTCGCTCTCTCTCTCCCTCTCTCTCTCTATCGCGCCTTCTCTCTCTCCCTCTCTCTCTCTCTATCGCGCCCTCTATCTCTTTCTCTCTTCTTCTCTCTCTCTCTCTTGCTCACCTTCTCTCCCTCTCTCTCTCTCTCCTTCTCTCTCTCGCTCTCTCTCTCTCTCTCTCACCTTCTCTCTCTCTCTCTCCTTGTCTCTCCCTCTCTCTCTCTCCTTCTCTCTCTCGCTCTCTCTCTCTCCCTCTCTCTCTCTATCGCGCAATCACTCTCTCCCTCTCTCTCTCTCTATCGCGCCCTCTCTCTCTCTCTCATTTCTTCTCTCTCTCGCTCACCTTCTCTCTCTCCCTCTCTCTCTCTATCGCGCCTTCTCTCTCTCTCTCTCTTGCTCACCTTCTCTCTCTCTCTCTCTCACCTTCTCTCTCTCTCTCTCTCGCCTTTTACTCTCTCGCTCTCTCTCTCTCCTTTGCTCTCACTCTCCTTCACTCTGTCTCTCTCATTCTCTCTCGCTCTCACCTTCTCTCTCTCTCTTGCCTTCTCTCTCACCCTCTCTCTCTCTCTCACTTCTTCTCTCACTCTCTCTCTCGACTTCTCTCTCTCCCTCTCTCTCTCTCGCTCACCTTCTCTCTCTCTCTCACCTTCTCTCTCTCTCTCTTCTCTTCTTCTCTCCCTCTCTCTCTCTCCTTCTCTCTCTCTCTCTCCTTCGCTCTCTCTCCTCTCTGTCTCTCATTCTCTCTCGCTCTCACCTTCTCTCTCCTCTCTTGCCTCCTCTCTATCGCGCGTTCTCTCTCTCTCTTTCTGTCTTGCTCACCTTCTCTTACTTTCTCTCTCGACTTCTCTCTCTTCTCTCTCTGACCTTCTCTCTTTCTCTCTCCTTGTCTCTCACCTTCTCTCTCTCTCTCACCCTCCCTCTCTCCCTCTCGCTCTCTCGCTCTCTATCGCGCCTTCTCTCTATCCCTCTCTCTCTCTCTATCGCGCCTTCTCTCTCTCTCTCTCTCTCTCTTGCTCACCTTCTCTCTCTCTCTCTCACCTTCTCTCTCTCTCTCTCTCTGGCCTTCTCTCTCTCGCTCTCTCTCTCTCTCTCTATCGTGCCTTCCCTCTCACCCTCTCTCTCTCTCTCTATCTTGCCTTCTCTCACCCTCTCTCTCTCTATCGTGCCTTCTCTCACCCTCTCTCTCTCACTCCTTCTCTCTCTCTCGCTCTCTCTCTCTCTCTCACCTTCTCACTCTCTCTCTCCTTGTCTCTCCCTCTCTCTCTCTCCCTCTCTGTATCGCGCCTTCTCTCTCACTCTCTCTCTCTTTTGCTCACTTTCTCCCTCTCTCTCTCTCACCTTCTCTCTCTCTCGCCTTATCTCTCTCGCTCTCTCTCTCTCTCTATCGTGCCTTCTCTCTCACCCTCTCTCTCTCTCTATCGTGCCTTCTCTCACTCTCTCTCTCTCTATCGTGCCTTCTCTCTCTCTCTCTCTCGAGCTCACCTTCTCTCCCTCTCTCTCTCTCCTTCTCTCTCTCGCTCTCTCTCTCTCTCATCTTCTCTCTCTCTCTCTCCTTGTCTCTCCCTCTCTCTCCTTCTCTCTGTCGCTCTCTCTCTCTCTCCCTCTCTCTCTCTATCGCGCCCTCTCTCTCTCCCTCTCTCTCTCTCTATCGCGCCCTCTCTCTCCTTCTCTCTCTCTCCTTTGCTCTCTCTCTCTCCTTCTATCTGTCTCTCTCTTGCCTTCTCTCTCTCTCTCGCTCTTTCTCTCTCCTTCTCTCTCTCTCCTTCTCCCTCCATCTCTCTCTCTCTATCGAGCCCTCTCTCTCTCTCTCTCTTCTTCCCTCTCTCGCTCACCTTCTCTCTCTCCCTCTCTCTCTCTATCGCGCCTTCTCTCTCTCTCTCTCTTGCTCATCTTCTCTCTCTCTCTCTCTCACCTTCTCTCTC